>NC_053025.1:141003359-141121949 GCF_003073215.2 Triticum urartu
CCTTGGTTGTTTGTTCTTTGTTGCAACAGACTGTGCATGACCACAGTACATCGGTAGATGCACATGGTGCCGGTGCGTCCACTGTCCCGTGCAACTCATTAGCTGTTGTTAATCTAAGGCCCTGTTTGGTTAAAAACTCCCTAGTCCCTACCTGCTTGGTTCCAGGGACTAAACATGGACTAGAGGTTATTAAATGACATGCTAAAAGACCATGTTACCCCAAGTAATGAACTAATAGAGACAGGGTGCGATGCGTGGCAGAGGCAACTGTTGGAAAAAGTCCCAAAAAGACTCCCTCGGGGTCTTCTTTCTTTAGTCCCAAATGCCCACTTTTAGTCCCTAAAAGTCCCTCATGTTTGGTTTAGATGGGACTGACACGGAGTTTTTTTAGTCCCTACACCAAAATGTCCCTGTAAACAAACACCCTCTAATAATGCCACTGGAAAATTGATGCAATGCCATAGTTAAAAGCAAATTACATGTTTAACGAATTTTATTGTTAATATAATCTCTATGTTAATATTAATCAATGGCACCGTTTGAGAAATGCTACTGTCTTGCTTTCTTTCCCATTTAGATAAGGTAGATGCTTCTTTTTGTTGGCTTCTGTGTCATCCACCGTTATTGACCACTAATTGTTTCCTTTGCACCTCTGTGTAAACATGGTTATCTACTTCACCTTGTTGCCATTGTGACCTTTTGTTGCACTGCACAAAACACTTTTGTTTTAAGAGTGTTTTGTGCAGTTCAACCAAAATGTCACACCGACAATGTTGCTTGATTGCTTGTTCTTAGTGGAACTGCACAAGAGGAGATCTTACTTCCTATCCGTTAAGGTGAATTTGGTTCAGATCTTCTTCTTGTGAGTTGTTTGAATTCCGCATCATGAGAGGTCAGTACTAGCCTTCTTTCACATGATTCTGCAGTGTGCCTTCATATGTTGTGCTACTTGTACGATAATGTTGCTTGATTTTAGTGAACTGCACAAATGGAGACAAGACTTGCAATCTGTATGTGCACCGTAATATCCCACTGAGGTAAGATAAGGATATTTCACAACTGCTGGCCTGTATTTTGCCACTTTCATCAGAAAATTAAGTTTAGTACTATACTTGTGCTCCCTAATTGACATGCCAAATCTTACATTGAAGGCGAAGCTTGTATGTTATTGAACCAAGTGATGAAGGGGAAGAACAAGAGGAATAAAAACAAAAATCAACTCCCGATGCTGTAATGAAGCACTGGAACTGTGATGACACAAGTAATGATATAGTTTTGCATCTTAATTTATTGCCATGGCTGGAACGAGCAATTGTTTTGCCACTGATTTGATGCCACTCTTAATGTAATATGTAATTATCTCTACTTGTGCAAACGGGGATCTTCTTTGAAGATACCATATATTTTAGTGGAACTGCACAAGAAGGTGTTGGAAACATTAAACTAATCGAGGAGTATATAGTAAGCATGGCCACCACCGTAGATAGCAACAGATGGTTCTGGAGAAGTGCTTCATCTGCATGCTCTACGCAATAAGCCTCCTGACAAAGGTTGGTACTCGCCCACTGATTTCATCCATATGCTTGAGCTTTTTCATCTCTATTGGTGTTGTGCTACTATTTAGATACTGTCATGAAAAAGTGGTATTGTCCTTGGGAAGTGCTTCATCTGTGCTGTTTTAAATATTTCCTTCCCTTTTTTTCGAGCAAACAGGGATGCTAGCATTTAGTAGTCCTCTTGTCTTTGCACAACAGGATCATCTTCCTCTGAAGAAAAATATGGAGTACGTGAAGTGACTAGTTCCGATTATGCCATGATGAAGAAGCCCTGTCTATCTTCTCATCAGAAGGAGCAATTGAGGGATGGTTACATTACTCCCCACAAGACCAAACTAACTTCAGCTCGGAAGGATTGACAAATCTCCATTTTTTTGCTGTGATGCGCGAGTACAATGTTGTTCTAGGATTCTTTCTGGTGAGTTCCATTTTTCTAAAAGTGTGCTCTACATGGACCATGTATGTGCCTGTTGAAGCTGTCAATTCATTGTACAGTTTGCTTTATACTAATCACTTTTTTGTATTTGTGCAAACAGGGGTGCTCAGCTTGATTTCAATGGGAACTGCACAAAATGTTCATGAATACATCGAATCATTCATTTCCACCATAAGAAAGGAGGTGCCGATAAGTTCAAGGCGTTGCAACATAGAAGGGCGAAATCATACAAGCTACGCGCGAATTTGGTTGATTTTGGTGGAACTGCACAAAAAGAACAACTGGTTTATTTAGCACGAGGTGCCATGTCAATGTCCGAACTGATGGCAAACCCTGCCCATTCCACAATCATAGGAATTTGATATTTTGGAATGGGACAACCTTGTCAAATTTTGCTCATTGATTTTAGCAAGACATGCGTTTGATATTTTCGAATGGGACGCCCTTTGCTGTCAGTAGCATCGATCAATTTTTTCTTTATTCTTTAGTTGTGAAGTAAATATTGCCTCTGACATGTGAGTCGCTGAGATGCATAATCATCGATTGTTTTGAATGTTCTCTATGAATTGCCAGGCTTGTGTGTTTGATTGCAATGTACAGAAACGCAAAAAAGCTGCTCAAACTCTCTGTACTCCTTCTGTTCCTTTTTACTTCGCACATTGTGAAAGTGCATACTTTTTTGTATAAGATTGGTCAAAGTAGAGATACTTTGACTGTAGAAAAAAACTTGTATGCAGACTAGAAAGGACCGGAGGGAGTACATGTGAAACTGCTGCAAACGAGGTGATCACCCTAGGAATAATGCTAGTATGTATTGTTTTGCATGTTCATCCAATGCCAGTGATACAGGAATTCGAACTACTCGAAATAAATTCATTCATACACGGTCGGATTTCATATAAACATGCCGGATTTCATTACATTTCATACATCCTTCAACTAAAAAGGGGTGCGCTGGAGGTATAATTAATTAACCGAAGCTACCCACCTGTGTCCCGCTGAGCCGAACAGAAGCTTCAGTGACTTAACTGCAGGTGCAGTTGCGTAACTGACATGTGTCCTATTGGGCCCACGTGCCAGTCAGCCAACTGCATCGGTAGTTAAGTAGAAGCAACGTTCTTCTCCAGCATAGCTCTCCGACTCCACGTCCCTGCCAAGAAGCTAACCGGCCGTCAATGGTCAACCCACCTAGCTTGGCCTCAACCGGAGGATAGCAGTGGTGGCCTTACTTGGACCCGAGCGGTGGCGACCTACCGTGTTCTACTCTTCCTTGTTTTCTGTGTGGCGCGGCCTCATTGGCAACGGGGCGGGGCCTCGGCGAAGCCGACGATGTCCTCTATCTCGTTGCCGGTGGGCGGCGCCTCAGCGGAGCGGTGGAAATCCTCCCCCACGTTGCCGGCAGGGTGGGGCCTCGGCTGAGCCGGCGATGTCCTCTGCCTCGTTGTTGGCGGGGCGGGGCCTCGGCGGAGCCGGCGGTGTCCTCTGCCTCGTTGTTGGCACCACGGGGCCTCGGCAGAGCATGGCCTCGTCGACGCCAGCGGAGCGGGGACTCGTCGGAGCCGGCATTTTCCTCGGCCTCGTCCTCGGTCTCGCCAAATAGCGCCTCGCCCGCTTCATCACCGTCTTTGCTAGCCTCTTTGTAGGCGGCCGCAGCCTCTGCCACCCGCATGCGGTACCGCCAGCGCTCGAGGTGGCCCTTGCGGGCGGAGCGGTACGAGTCAAGCAGCGCCTCCTGCTCTGCCCCGCTTCGTGGCGATCTGCTCCTCCGCCTGCAGGTGCTCCTGGAGGAGATGGTGGTTGTAGGCGGCGTCGCCCTGCGCCTCCCGGAACTGTTCCTCACGCATCTGCCTCACCCTGTCCATATATTGGGCACGGGCCTCGCCAATGGTCATGGTGCAATGCACCGGCGAGGATGGCGCGGAGGAGGGGGTTGGCGCCGGATCATCGACTACCATGTTCTCCATTGGGACGTCGTCGTCCTCCGGCTGCCTGCCGGTCAGCCGGTCGGCAGCAATGGCTGCCATCTCCTTGTGGTCCGTCGTCTACCCGTCCAGCAGAGCGCTGGAGCGCGAGGAAGCCATGGTGGGCAGTAGTGGTGTGGACAGGAGAAAGGGAACGGATGCAGATGACTGCGGCTATGGCCGGCGCAGCAGTTTATATAGCAATGGTGGGCGGGCGGAGGGACGGACATGTGGCGCCGGAGTAGCCGCCTTGGCAACCGCGTATCATTAATGTGGGTGGCAGATGGACGGACAGACGACACTTGTGTCTTTTGAAGGCGGAGTAATCGCCTGCACCGGGAAGCGGGGCGGGTGGCGCTGACTGTTTCAGGCGGAAAGCGCGCGCGGGCGAGGAGATGACTTTACTTGGAGAGGATGACAATGGGGACCCACCAGGTCCATAGCCTCACATATGCAAGTGCCTCCTTATTATATATATAACTATAATTTATTTTGCTTCCTCATGGTTTCCTGACATCACGGTCCCACACCATTGTCAACCTATGTAGTAGTCAATAAACGAGAGAATTGCACAAGAAGCGGCCGGCAGCTGGGACCAAGCAGCTCGAGCAGTATTTGTGTTTTTGAGGTGTGAGCACTACAGAGTTTTTCGATGTTTAGCCCAGATATTAATTTTTCTCCTCTGAACAACAACGAAAACATTGCTGCAGGTATTAACTGGGCGGGCTGTGGCCCGTCTAGCCCAGGCCAGATATCCAGCCCAGATATTAAATTTTTTCAAGCTGAAAATGGCTAGCCGAGCTATACTTTTTTTAGGAATACCCAGGCAAGGTCAAGTTGTTATTCTCCGCCCCGCTGGGCTGCAAATCTTTCCTAGGAGGGATGCATTAGGCTTAACAAGAAAATGGGTTTAAGAAATAATAAATGGGATGTAATTATAAAAACTGGGCAGTAACTATAAAAAAAATGCACCAAACACATGATTACTTTATAAAATATTATTTTTGGATATTGAAAATTTTAATTTCATTAATTGTTGCGAGCGCAATGTTTCGTTGGATTTTTACGTAATGTAAATTTATATTGAAATTGTATTTAATCTGACTAAAAATTTCGGGATAAAAATATTTCGGATCCCATCAAAATATGGGAAATTTTATTGAATTCTGTTTTGAACGGTTGGTTGAAATGGGCTGTACTTTTAACAAACTGTAAATGGGCTGTAGTAAATTCCATTAGAATTCTAAAAATGGGCTACACATTCTTACAAATCTCAAATGGGCTATAAGTTCTCTGCCCCACACTTCTGGCCTTACTAAGTTGACGCGTCCCCTAAAAAATAGAGTTGACATGTATGCAAGGCTTTGTCAACTTATAGTCAACACACGGTTCTAGCAGCAGTGGACGTTGGATGTCCATCCAACGGATGCCATGCTTCTTCTTCAATCTCGGATATTCTAGCTTCACCCACCCAAAAAATGATTCCTCCCCTGACATCTGGGGCGCACCATTTCGGAATCTGGCCTGTGGGCCTACTAAGTTGACGTACCAAGGCTTTGGCAACTTAGTCAATATAAACGATTCTAGCTGCAGTGACCGTACGATGTCCATCCAACGGCCGTCGTGCTTCTTCAACCTCTAGTCTTATTGCTCCAGCCGCCCAAAGCAGTGCCAGTCGTGCTGCCTGCTCCTGCCTCCCATGGCCGGCTGTGCTGCCGCGGAGGCCTCACCTCCCCCTACTACTCCCACCGCTGGCCAGGCCATCCCTCCACTCACCCACACCCCCTGTTATTCTGCGGCGACGGTAGCGCAGCCGAACCAGTGAACCCTCGTACTCCTCTCCCCGTGTGCATCCACTGCCGCGTCTTCCCCGGCTCCACATCGTCCCCTTCCTAGGCCTCGCCGTCGTCCACCGCCCTGGTGCTCTCGGCACGGCGTGGTCAAGGAACGACTTCCATTGGAAATGGACTGTACATGGAGAGGCTGACAGCAGGGTCCACGGCAGCCGCAAGGAAGTGCCTCCTTATTACATGCAAAATAATTATTCCTCCACCTGACAGCGGGGACCCACCAGACGGGCCACCGTATTTCACGAATAAAATGATTCGCCCCCTGACTGCTGGGACCCACGAGCTACATCTTCGCACGCAAGGAAGTGCGTACGAAAAAAAACGATTCGCCCCCTGGCTGCTGGGACCCACCAGCTACATCTTCGCACGCAAGGAAGTGCGTCCGAAAAAAACTATTCGCCCCCCGACTGCTGGGACCCACCAGCTACACCTTCGCACGCAAGGAAGTGCGTCTGGGCAAAAAAAAACGAATCACCCCCTGACTGCTGGGACCCAGCAGCTACACCTTCACACGCAAGGAAGTGCGTCCGGGCAAAAAAAACAAAAAACAAAATGATTCGCCCCCTGACTACTGGGACCCACCAGCTACATCTTCGCAGGCAAGGAAGTGCCTGACAGTCGGGACCCACCTGGTCGAAGCGTACATAGCGTTGTCATTCTGGTCGAGAACATGTACGTACATACTGGTCGATGTAGAGGCGCGCATGTGTCGTAGTAGAGGCGCGCACGTGTCGTAGTAGTGGCGCGCATGTAGCATGTACACGTACGTACAACGGCCAGGGTGCAAGAGAGAAAATACGGCCACATATGTGTACATACAGGCAGGGTCTCGAACGCCTACTCGCGCATACGTACGACCAGGGCTCGTGTACATGGATGGGTCGGAACGGAGAAACAACATCGTCGTCGTGTTCATGGGGAGGCAACGGAATGCGTCGTGTTCATGGGGAGGCAATGGAATGTGTCGTGTTCATGTGGAGGCAACGGAATGCGTCGTGTTCATCGGGAGGCAACAGAATGTGTCGTGTTCATCGGGAGGCAACAGAACGTGTGGGAGCCAACCGGCTGGGTCGGAACGGAATGCGTGGTCGTGTTCATCGGGAGGGCTTGGACGGAATAGGCGATGGAAACAAGGCCTGGCGTACCGCAGAACGGAGGAAACAGACCTCCTACGGTCGAAACGGGGGTCCTGTTGATCGGGAGGGGTGTGGCGTACCGCAAAACAGAGGAAACGAGCCTCCTACGGTCGAAATGGGGGTCCTGTTGATCGGGAGGGGTGTGGCGTACCGCAAAATGGATGAAACGGGACCTCCTACGGTCGAAACGGGGGTCCTGTTCATCGGGAGGGGTGTGGCGTACCGCAAAACGGGACTCCACGGGATACTGTTCATCTCCACCGTCGACCTCCTCCAGCCTCCACGGGCTCCTGTTCATCCAGCCTCCACCGCGTGCTACTCCACCGGCTACTGTTCAACCACCCCTCCACCGTCTACTGTTCATCCAGCCCTCCACACCACGGGGTCCTGTTCAACCACCCCTCCACGGGCACCCCTCCACCGTCTACTGTTCATCCAGCCCTCCACCACACCACGGGGTCCTGTTCATCCAGAGGCAACGCCACCGCTCACTGTTCATCCAACCCCCCGCAACGCTCACTGTTCATCCAGAGGCAGCATCGATCGGCTTCAGTTAGCTAGCAGTAGCGAAGGAATCGCTCGATCGGGTTCAGTTAACAGCCATCGATCGATCGCTCGGGTTCAGTAACGCGTAGCCTGCAGTGCAATCGCTCGGGTTCAGTTAGAGCCCAACGCCTCGCTCGGGTTCAGTTAGAGCCAACGCCTCACACACACGCGCATATGTGTATGAGAAAAGAAACGCATCGCTCGGCCCCCGACCTCCCACCGTAACCGGGAACTCCCCGAAATTTTCCTCGCCCTCGCTTCTACCACGGTTTTTTCCGTCATGGACGGCCCAAAGAATGTCATGCAGCTGCGTCTCCGGCCGCCCAGGACGAAAAGCCCATTTTCTGTCATGATTTTTTGTCATAGAAGTAGGAGCCCACCACATCTATGATGATACTGGGTTTTGTCACAATTATCATCATAGAAGTGTCATATGTATGACAGAATTTTTTTTCGTTCGGCCCAAAATGTCACGGATGTGTCTTTTTTTGTAGTGATTACACATGCGGTGAGACTCCGATTTTGGTAATAAGCTAACCAGAGAGTTGGTCAGGTAAACTCGGTGGGACCGATTCGCTCATTTCGGTGAGACCGAAATGTTACAAAGGAAACAGAGAGTTTACATTGCAATCTCGGTGGGACCGATCGCTCATCTCGGTAGACCGAAACGTTACGAAGGGAAACAGAGAGATTACAACCCCATCTCCCTATCGGTGAGACCGATTTGCCTAGGGTTTGTGGCAGTGGCTATGACATCTGAACTCGGTGGCGCCGGATAGAAAGAATCGGTGGGGCCGAGTTTGACTTTTGGTTTAGGTCATATGTGGATGTGGGAAGGTAGTTGAGGGTTTTGGAGCATATCACTAAGCACTATGAAGCAAGAACCTCATCAAGCAACACCTCATCCCTCCTTGATAGTATTGGCTTTTCCTATAGACTCAATGTGATCTTGGATCACTAAAATATAAAATGTAGAGTCTTGAGCTTTGAGCTTGAGCCAATCTTTTTGTCCTTAGTATTTTGAGGGGTCCACTTTCCTCATCCATGCCATGCCATTCATTGAGCTTTTCCTGAAATATTAATCTTGGAATAATGTTAGCTCAATGAGCTATATGTTGTTAGGAATTACCAAAACCACCCAGGGATAGTTGCACTTTCAATCTCCCCCTTTTTGGTAATTGATGACAACATATAGATCAAAGCTTCGACGAATGATAATAAGAGTGAAAAACATTGTCGCTTTGAGAAGTATGTGAAAAGCAAGAGCTCCCCCTAAATTTGTGCATAGTTTATGATTTGCTTTGGACTGCAAATGCACAGAGAAGTTAGGCTCATGGGTTACTCTTCCATGTCACATACATCTTGGTGGAGCGCTCAAAATGATAATAATTAAATACATGCACTCATCACCAAGCAAAGTGAATGATCATATAGGGATAAAATGATAATGTCATCCAACAAGCATTAATGTAGCATATGATCAAACACACATGATCATCCAAGTATCACACAGACAGAAAGTATCTCAATCAAGCAAATAAAGTTCAACCACCAAAGCAAGAGAGAATAAAAAAACAATGCTCTCTCTCGAAGCCTATGATCTATACATTTTTCTGCCCCTTTGGCAACAAGTTACCAAAAATTTCGTAGAAAATGCATAGCACTAAATCGTCTCTCAGGCTTGGTCTTCAGGTGGTGGTGTCCGGAGAACTCCAAGAACGAAGGCTTCAGTCGATGTAGATGGAGCTGTTGGAGTAGGTGCTGGAGCTGGTGGCACTGAAGTTGTAGCTGGTGCAGATGAAGTGGCTCTGGTGTCTGTTACTGGCACTGTAGTTGACCTCTGAGCTCTAGGCACTCTGGCAAATGCCTCAGTAGTTGTCTTGCCCTTCCTCTCCTGCATATCATCCTGAAGTTGCTCCACAACAGACTGGATCTCAGTTACCTTCACATCCATGTCACAGAACTTCTGCTCCATGATCCTTTCCAAGCTCTCCTGGTTTTTAGTTAGGGTGGCCAGCCCTTTCTCAATCCTTAGAGTGGATGCAATCAAGTAGCCAAGCTGATCTTGCTTTCTCTTCAGAAGATACTAAGATGCCTCCTCCATGGTTGGCATCTTTGCAGCTTTCTCAGCCTTTGCCTTCTCCCTCTTTGCTTGAGCTTGCACAGAATATGGTTCATCCTCATTCATAACCACTTGTTTGTCCTCAAAGTCTGGATAGATAGGCATGTGCTCCTTGTCCAACAAGTATGTGCCAGTTCCCATCTTGGAGTTAATCAACTCCTGGATCTGTGGGGCATACCCACAGCTTCTCTTTTGGTCAGCAGCTGTCCTCTTGATAGTTTCAACTATAAGACTCATGACCTTGAACTTTTGTGGCACATCAAATATATGTAGTAGATTGATGGAGTGGCCTCTGATCATTCTGTGATCACCAGACTTGGGTAGAAGAGTGTGCCTGAGGATCCAATTGATAGTAGGCAGTCCTGATAGCAGGTGTTTCACTGATCCAAATTGGTGAGTCTCAAGATCTGCATCAGGAATCTCCTTGTACATGCTAGCCATGGATTTGTGATCCTTGTTCTTCTTGGCATAGACATCCAAGTCATCTTCATTCTCCTCAGGAGCATTGATCAATTGAGCCCATTCTGCTATTGTTGACTGGTATCTAGTGCCTTCAGACATCCAGACTATCTTGCCATCTGGGTAGAAGTGAGCTGTGGAGTAGAACTGCATGATAAGCTCGTCATTCCACTTTGTGAGCTTCTGAGCCACAAACTCATCAACTCCACAAGCCTTGAAACTGTCATATACTCCTGGATAGTGTTCTTCATTCTCCTTGATGTACTCCCAGTTGACCCATCTCATGTCACATACTATTGGTTTCTTGTCAAGCAACATTGTCTCATAGAAATCCTGCTATTCTTTGGTATGGAACCTGTAGTCCACAACAGTTCTCCTCCTGGTGGCATATGGATCTAACTCTCTCCATAGCCTCAATCCTGAGTCCTTCCTGATCTTCATGTTTTCTGCTATAGGATGAGCATCATTATGATCTGGAATTTTTGACTTTAACTTCCTCAAAACATGTGTCTCATCATCTTCTTCTTCGGCAACAGTTTCAGGCACTGGGGCCTTGTTTTTCTCAGCAGCTGGGATGTTCCTGGTACTCCTCTTTGGTGCAGTTTTGGGTTTTGGAGCAGCTGGCTTGGGAGCTTCTTTGGGCTTAGATGAAGCAGCCCCTGATCTTATGGCATCTCCCATAAGTTTCTGTGCCTTAGGTGCTGGTGCAGCATCTTCTTCCTCTTCAGAGTCTCTCGTCATAGATGGCTTTCCAATTACTCTGGCCATGGTCTTCTTGACCCTCTCTTTCCTCTTCTTGCCATCTCCAGCTACCTTGGGTTCAAGAGTGAGCTCCATTTTCTCACCTGTGGCAACTTTCCTAGGTTTAGACATTGGATGTCTTCCTGCTGGCCTCTTGGTCTTCAGACCTGGCTTAGTTGCAGCAGCAGTGCCATATTCCTTTTTAAGCACTTTCTTCTTGGAAGTGGCCTCATCCTCAACTGCCACATAGTCTTCATCCTCAAATTTAGAAGTTTTCTTATTTCTGGCCCTGGTGGCAGCTTTTGGCAAGTTGTTGGGTGTGCTCCTGCTTCCATCATCTGAGTTGCTAGAGGGACTAGTGCCTCACTCATGTGAACCTGCTCCTCTTCCCTGTTCTGGCTGTCACTTTGATCAGACATATTGCAATATCTGACAACTGACCCTATGAGTAGATATAGATGAGATAGAGTGGATGAGCATCACAAAATATAGAGGTTTTTGCAAAAGAATGAATCAAAAACTTAGTTTTAGTTTTCCTCAGAAAGCATTTCGGATCAACCGATTTGTAAACTCGGTGATACCGAAGCAGCTGTTCGAACCTAAACTAGTGAACTCGGTTAGACCGAGTCACAGTTCGATGGCACCGAGACTGCTAGGGTTTCATAAAGTCCTGAACTCGGTCACACCGATTTGCAATTCTCGGTCAGACCGAGAATCACATGTGCAATGGCCTGAGCCGAATCGGTGGTACTGAGTTCCACAACTCGGTTGGTCCGAGATGGTTTCGGCGGAAACCTAACCCTAAATTTTCAAATCATCCCTAATCTACGGAGTGTTTTTGACTGTATAAGATAGTTTCAATCGTGGCAAGATTCATGGCGAACACAATGTGCTAGGAATCAGATAAGGATAGCATAGTGATCAAGTTCATACCCTAGTTCGGTGATGAACTCGCTACGGCGGCAACGGTGGGGATGATTCTCGTTGACGGCGGCGGAGACCAGCGGCAGGAGGCAACTGGCAACGAGGAGGACGATCCTGAGACCCTGGAGGCAGAGCGGGCTAAGCGCGGGCGAAAGAGTTCGGAGAGAATTTCCAAAATTTTGCATGTGGGTATATATAGCCCAACCCTGTCAGTGTGACTGAGTGGAACAACTTGGTGGCACCGAGATGCATAACTGCAAGCAGTTACTGCAACTCGGTGTGACCGAAAAGTTCAAATCGGTTGCACCGAGATTGAAAACCTAGATCGACTTAGTGATCTCGGTATGACCGAAATAGGTGAATCGGTCAGACCGAAACGCACAAAGAAGTTTTGGAAGTTTAAGTCTATGACGAATCGGGGACTCCGAGTGCTCCTCACACAGAGTGGTTCGAATCTGACTTGATCAAATTTTGTGATGCAGCATGAATAGAGTTTGAGACGAGAAAAGCATAGATAGCTAGAGAAGGTTCTTAGGCATTCTTATCCATCCACTTGGCAAGAGAAAAAGAAACCAATCAAACAAAACAACAAGTGGATGTCCTTGAATGAGTAAATTATGCAACCAACATGCTCACACAATAAAATGGCAATTGAAATATGTGGCAAAGCATGCACAACCAATTCTAGCATCTATCAAGCAACTGGCGATGACTAGGTCATCTATATATGAGTATATTGACTTAGGAGTCAAATGAGAACATTTGATCATAGGTCATACTCATCGTTTAAGCACAAGTGGAGTTACCACTTTTACATAAAGCATTGTTGTTTTCACACCATTAGAGTTGCTTTAGCTCAATTCTTAGAGTAAAGCTCCCCCTAGATGTGAGATCCCCCTTAAGAGGGATGAACTAACCTTGGGTTTTGTCTATGATGACTTCATGTAGATGTTGAATATGTGGATGCTCAATGTTGATGTAGATCATTTGGAGCTATCCTTTGGAGTTAGTTGCACTTTCAATACCTACACGGGTTAGTCCCACAAGGAACAAACAAGGATATCCATAGAGATAGAGTGATGCACACACAAGATGATGTCTATGAAAGCTTTAGGTTACCTTGTCCCTTATCTCACCAACAAGAGGGTTTGTGACTCCTTGAACTAGTGCAATATGTGGAAGTTGATTGCACTTGTTCTTGCCAAAATGATAAGAGTGAAGTATGTTGGCGGAGTCACCCTCAAGAACTCTCTAGTTCTTCTTCTTCGGGATCCACACCATCTTGATGGGAATCCTCAGAGTTGTAGTTGTACTTGATGAAGTGGAACTTGATGTAGTCTTGGGAACCCACTTGACCAAGGCCTTAGGAGCTTCTTCAAATACATCAATTTCCTCTTGAAGCTTGTCCTTGCCTTTTTGCTTGTGGTCTTGTGGTGGAAGATCATCTTGAGCTTGTGTCCCTTTGAAAGAAGTAGGATCATACTTCTCTTGTTGAGGAACAAACTTCGTCTTGGGGTATTGATCTTCTACCCACTCCACTCCATTGGCATTAAACTTTCGTTCAAAACCAACACCTTGGTTCTTCCGATGCCTTCCTTGCTTGCGTACAATTTCCTCGAATTGCTTACTCTCGGCAAGGCTCTTGTAAACACCTTTCTCTATAATTCCCTTCAATAAGCTATTTTCTTGCTCAAGTGTAACTTGGCTAAGAGAATCATTAGTGGAATCAAGAGAACTACTAGAAGCAACAACATTGGATTTAGCATGATTATTGTTACTACTAGAGGAAGAATCTTTCTTGTTCTTGTTACTAGACTTGACTTGAGGCATGTAAGTGGATAAGAGTAAACGCTTGGCAATGTAAGAAGAACTTTTCTTGCGAAGATCATCATTGATTGCCTTTAAGAACTCATGCTCTTGCTCAAGGTTGAGCTTTTCAAAATGTAATTTTTCATGAGTCCTTAAAAGTTCTTGATGATCTCCTAAGATAGTTTCATGAGCTAACTTAAGAGTGTTTAGTTCTTTAGTTAGAGACTCAATCTTCACTTATCATTGTCATTCGTTTCATCTTGATTAGCATGATTAATTGACGTTTCATCATAGTATTCATCACTAGAGTTGTCAACAAGTAAATCATCATTACCTAACAAGTCATCTTCATCACTATTGAAATCAACATACTCGGGGTGTGATACCTTTGGACCTTTGGCCATGAAGCATCTTCCAAATCCTTCATTTGGTGAATCAAATATGTCGTAGGAGTTGGTTGACACAAGTGCTAGACCGGCAACACCTTCATCTTGAGTGTATTCGGTGTCGTAGTGATAGCTTCTCTCGGAGTGATTGTCGGAGTCGGAGCTGGATACCCATTCACCAACATGAGCTTGATGTCTTCATTTTGTGTAGCTCCTTGATGACTTGTCCTTTCTTTTCGAATCCTTGTTTCTCCGTGAGGGTCTTCGTTCATAACGATCATCTCTACTCCTTCTTTCTCTAGGTGGTGATTCTTCTCTTCTACTTCTTATTTTTGGAGAATCTTCTCTTCTTTTGTGGGGTGACGTACACTCATTGGAATAGTGTCCGGGTCTTCCACAATTGTAACAGTTTCTCTCTTGACTAGAAGATCTTTTGTCATTGTAGGACCTTGACTTTGGAGCTTCTCTCTTTGCTTCTACTCTTGTAGAATTTGTTGAAGTTCTTCACCATTAAGCTCAATTCTTCATTGAAGGTTTGTTTCTCACTTGATGTGTGGGCTTCAGATGAGGCTTTGTAAGCACCACTTGATTTGTTGTGAAGTTCCTCCTTATCCTTGAGTGACATCTCATGAGCAATAGTTCTTCCAATGACT
Source organism: Triticum urartu (assembly GCF_003073215.2). NCBI lineage: Eukaryota > Viridiplantae > Streptophyta > Magnoliopsida > Poales > Poaceae > Triticum > Triticum urartu. The sequence continues at coordinate 141,017,939 of NC_053025.1, forward strand.
TCCGTTGGCTTGAGATCTTTGTAATTGGGCATCATTTGAATCAACGTGCACACGGTATCATATTTTCCATCCAAGGCTCTTAGGATCTTCTTGATGATGAATCTGTCAGTCATCTCTTCACTTCCTAAGCCGGCAATCTCATTTGTGATAAGAGCAAGCCTAGAGTGCATTTTAGCGACACCTTCACCATCCTTCATTTTGAACTTGTCAAGGTGACTTTGAAGCACATCCAACTTGGATTCCTTGACGGAGTCAGTACCTTCATGCATGTCAATCAAAGTATCCCAAATTTCCTTTGCATTCTCAAGACGGCTGATTTTGTTGAATTCTTCGGGGCACAATCCGTTGAAGAGGATATCACAAGCTTGAGCGTTGTATCGCAACATTTTCAACTCTTCTGCGGTGGCTTCACGATTCGGTTCTCTCCCATCAAAGAATTCACCTTGCAAGCCAATACACATAATAGCCCAAACGGCGGGGTTATGTCCAACAATATGTATTTTCATCTTATGCTTCCAAATATCAAAATTAGTACCATCAAAGTAAGGACCTCTACGGTGATAATTTCCCTCGCTAGACGCCATACTCTCCTAGGTTGTGAAACCAAGGCTATGACCACCAAAAGCTATGGAAATCAAAGCAAATGCAGACCAAAGCTCTGATGCCACTTGTAGGATCGAAAGTATGTCTAGAGGGGTGATTAGACTACTTGACCAATTAAAAATATATCCTTTTGCCAATTTTAGTCTTTGGCAGATTTTAGCTATCTTAGCACAAGTCAATCAATCTTAACACAATTCAAGCAAGCATGCAAAGAGTCTATCAGCAGCGGAAAGTAAAGCATGCAACTTGCAAGAATGTAAAGGGAAGGGTTTGGAGAATTCAAACGCAATTGGAGACACGGATGTTTTTGTCATGGTTCTGATAGGTGGTGCTATCGTACATCCACGTTGATGGAGACTTCAACCCACGAAGGGTAACGGTTGCGCGAGTCCACGGAGGGCTCCACCCACGAAGGGTCCATGAAGAAGCAACCTTGTCTATCCCATCATGGCCATCGCCCAGGAAGGACTTACCTCACTAGCGGTAGATCTTCACGAAGTAGGTGATCTCCTTGCCCTTACAAACTCCTTGGTTCAACTCCACAATATTGTCGGAGGCTCCCAAGTGACACCTAGCCAATCTAGGAGACACCACTCTCCAAGAAGTAACAAATGGTGTGTTGATGATGAACTCCTTGCTCTTGTGCTTCAAATGATAGTCTCCCCAACACTCAACTCTCTCTCACAGGATATGGATTTGGTGGAAAGAAGATTTGAGTGGAAAGCAACTTGGGGAAGGCTAGAGATCAAGATTCATATGGTGGGAATCGAATATCTTGGCCTCAACACATGAGTAGGTGGTTCTCTCTCAGAAAATGTGTATTGGAAGTGTAGGTATGTTCTGATGGCTCTCTCCACGAATGAAGAGTGGGTGGAGGGGTATATATATCCTCCACACAAAAACTAACCGTTACACACAATTTACCAATCTCGGTGAGACAGAATTGAGAAACTCGGTCAAACTGATTCAGGAAACCTAGTGACCGTTAGGAGTTTCGGTGGGACTGAGATGCAACTCGGTAGGACCGATATGGTTAGGGTTAGGGAATAACGTAATCTCGGTGTGACCGATTACACAAATTTGGTGGGATCGATTTTGGTAATAAGCTAACCAGAGAGTTGGTCAGGTAAACTCGGTGGGACCGATTTGCTCATTTCGGTGGGAACGAAATGTTACACAAGGGAAACAGAGAGTTTACATTGCAATCTCGGTGGGACCGATCGCTCATCTCGGTAGGACCGAAACGTTACGAAGGGAAATAGAGAGATTACAATGCCATCTCGGTGGGACCGAGATCCCTATCGGTGAGACCGATTTGCCTAGGGTTTGTGGCAGTGGCTATGACATCTGAACTCGGTGGTGCCGGATAGAAAGAATCGGTGGGGCCGAGTTTGACTTTTGGTTTAGGTCATATGTGGATGTGGGAAGGTAGTTGAGGGTTTTGGAGCATATCACTAAGCACTATGAAGCAAGAACCTCATCAAGCAACACCTCATCCTTCCTTGATAGTATTGGCTTTTCCTATAGACTCAATGTGATCTTGGATCACTAAAATATAAAATGTATAGTCTTGAGCTTTGAGCTTGAGCCAATCTTTTTGTCGTTAGTATTTTGAGGGGTCCACTTTCCTCATCCATGCCATGCGATTCATTCAGCTTTTCCTGAAATATTAATCTTGGAATAATGTTAGATCAATGAGCTATATGTTGCTAGGAATTACCAAAACCACCTAGGGATAGTTGCACTTTCATGTTGTCGCACTCGGATGCAGTCTCTACGAAGCCAGTCGAACAGGCCGTAGAGAGTTTCGTCAGGCTTGATTGCCTCGACTTGGGGGTGGCCGACTGGCGAGCCACCGCATGCTTCACCCACTGCTGAAGCCTCGATCGACCGAAACGCTTGCTCCGGCGGGCTACGGGGAGGGAGGTCAGCACAGGAGCCGACCGATACTGAGTCGACGGCTGCCGTAGGAGGACGCCACGGATGCACGCGCGAAAGTGTGTTGCCCCGCGGACGGGGAGCGCCTCAACGTCATGTGGCGCTTCTTCGAGCCAAGCGGAGTCATCGGCAACGAATACGAGCGCACCGAGACGGATCTCGCGGCCCTCAGCCAAACCTCCGCATGAAACCATGTTGATGGAGATCGGAAAAATCGCAACTTCTCCAACAAGTCGCTAAGACACCTGGCCCACGGTGGGCGCCAACTGTCGTGGTTCTAAGTCTGACAATAGAATGGGGGTAGGGATGTAGAGGCAAGATCCTAGCTATGGAGGAGTTGTACACGCGAGTTTTACGAGTTCAGGCCCTTCTTAGAGGAAGTAACAGCCCTACGTCTCGGATCCCAGAGGCGGTCGACTGGATTATATGCATGTGTGTTACAGGGGGTGCGAACCCTTGTCCCTGAGGAGGGGGTGGCTTATATAGAGTTCACTAGACCCCTCTCACCCTCAGTTACAAAGGGTTTAAGGTACATAAAGATGGAGACGTTACTGGTAACGCCTGTATTTAGGTGCTATAAATGACAATTAAGCCTACAAGTAAATGCTCGACCGTTGTTCGTGCAGAGTGACTTTAGCTCTTCTGCCTGTCGAGTGACTTTTGCGACGGTCGAGTGACATTGATTCTTCCCAGTGGAACGTCTATGGTTGAGTGGATGATGGTACTCTTTGAATGATCTTGGCTTTAGGGTGCTGTCCTAGGGGAGGATGTCTAGGTCAGGTCCATGACCCTACCCTAGGTACATAGCTTCATCAGGCGGGGCACCATACATAATGTGATAAACACATTATACATATGAGACATGGTTTAGATTATGAAGGTCTAGCTAGAGCTAGAAATGTAATGTGATTTGAAATCAAAATAAAGTGGATTCAAAAAATCTAGTTCGAGTTCATATAGTACACATAGTTCATATGTAACTCGAGACTAATCATGTGGTGTGTTATGAAGATAATACACAAACGATGGTATAACTTGACAACAATGATGATTGTAGATCTTATTAAAATAGAGAAATGAATTCAAATGCTTTGACTTCACAACAATCATTACTGTAGATCTTATTCAATTAGAGAAACGAATTCAAATTTAGTTCATATTGAAGCGGTAGTATATACGTTTGGAATGCACTAAAACGTTCATTTGAGTAGTCGGTTGCATGCATTATACATGTAGCGAAATATTTTAATTGAACATAACATGAATTCAAAGTTTTGAATGACATTTGTAGTGCGCATTGATTTTGTACAGTACATGTTAGGCTTGTCCGGAAATTTCAACCCACGCCTTGTTAGCCCGAAATATTTAAGATATATCTTTGTCTCGTTGTGCTCCGACAACTCCCTCCATCTCAACCCGCGCCTTGCTATTCCGAAATTACAACGCGCACGAAAACTCCCACCTCCTGTGAAATCCCGACACGCGAAATGCCCGTGGTACACTTGAACCGAAAGAACCGCCTCAAATCGGTGGGGGTACTTTCATAACTTACCCCACATTTCGGACAAGCGTCTCTCTAAGCCATGGTTCCCCACTGCCATCCCATCCGCCCACCCATTTGTACACCAAGGCCGCGAAAACCCACGACGAAACCCCACACCCTGCTCCATCTGCCACCCAGCCGGAGCCTCTTCCCCGACAAGGTCATCCACAGCAACACCTCGATGTCCCTCATCCACCATACCGGATGAGGATCCGTCGTCGATCTCACCGTCCCGCCGGTTCAGCCACCCCGTCCTCCACCTCCAAGGAGCTGCCCCGACGTTCCCCTCGTCTTTCGCGCCACCTCCATTCCCACACCGCCCTCTTCACCTGCACCACCAGAAGAGCATCATCATCACCGTTTCCTCGGATAAAGTTGCGGCCTAATCGGCGCCATCAAAGAGGTTGTACACTAATCGCCGCATTTTCTTCTTGATTCGATCTCACGGTGCTGCCGGCGCTCGGTCCTGAGCCGACACGGCGTGGCTCCATCCACGGCGGCGTCGTCAGCCACTTCCTCCACGGTGTCGCTCCCTCGGCGGCGACGTCCACATCAGTAGGAGCTGCTGCAGCTTTAGCTCTCGCTCGCGCTGCTGCTCTGCTCTTGCTCTTGGTCCCTTGCCTGGTCTGCTCTTGCTATTGCTCTTGCTCACGCCGCTGCTCTCGCTCTTGCTTGTGATGCTACTCCGATTTAGCTACACTTCAATCGACTGAATCGACTTTTGGGTCAGTCGATTTTGAGGAGGTGGGGGGCTTGCCGGGGTGAAGGAAGAACCAGCCGCAGCGGGGAGGGGGGCTCGCCGAAGAGGTTCCCCACTATCTATCTTAGGGTTCAGGATGGGGGCGGTGGTCGCCGGCGGTGGCGGGGCGTTGGCGGGACAGTGGCGTGGGGATCGCTGGAGAAAAAGCTCGGCACGGGGGGGCTAGAGGGATGGCCGGGGCGGCGGTGGACCGGCGGTGGGGAGTGTTTTCGGGGCGGGCAAGGCGGCGCACCGCCGGCCGCGGGCGGCAGGGGGCTGCTGTTTGGCCGGGGGTGGCTGGCGGCTCAGGGGGGTGGAGGTTGAAGATGAACCGCAGGCCCTTGATTTCGTATCCAACGGCTGCAAAATTGACTGACCAGAGATGAAAAAGTCAGTCGACCAACGTGTAGCCTCACCTTACTAGTGCGTTCAGTTTCGACAGCAAAATTCAGTTTCGACAGCAAAATTCAGTTTCGACAGTTAAGTTCAGTTTCGACAGTTAAGTTCAGTTTCGACAGTTAAGTTCAGAGATGAGCGGCTGATGTATTTTACATCTAGCACTTTGTGGTTATGTATTTTACGTCATGTATTGGAGATGCTATTAGAATTCCACTCAGGTTAACGTTGTTCATTGTCTCTCTTGTCCTGCTTCAGCCTCAGCGTCGTACAACTCACCAGAGCTGCTCCAACGACGAAACCATCCATCACAGCGGAGCAATACCTCGGGCTCCATCTCCAGACGCCTAAGATCTTCTTCCCCTCCTCCGACAGCAAAGTCAGCCGGAGCATCCTCACTGGCCAACCCAGTCACGCTGAGATCGACATGGCTTCGCCAAATAGGTTGTACACTTGTTGCATCTCTTTTTTACTCTACATGTTATATATATTGTCCACTGAGCACACGGATTTGTTCCTTTAGTGTCTCCTTGAAATAAAAAATGTAGGAATTTTAATTTTCACTTGTCCTCCTTTTCAAATTCCTATTCATGAAGCACAAGACTAAGAGATAGTAGCATAATAGCATTATAATCGTACATTTTCTTGTGGTTTGACTTAATCTCACCATGCTTCTTTGCATCCTGTGATCTTCCCATTTTTGTGAATCAAACACCCAGATTGGCAGAAATCCTGTGTTTTTAAATTCTCTGTTTTGCACGTGCATTCCTATCCTATTCCTGTCTATTTCCTATCCCTACATTGTTGGAGTCCTCCAATTCAAACGAGCCCTTACAGAATTACTTCTATTACAGATAGTTGTCAAAGAAAACCTTCCGTGGTTTGTCCCGCTCATGCTGCACTGTCGTCCACCCCAGCTCAGCTGCTCCAACAACAGAAGGGTCCAGCACAACAGGGATCCGACCTCCAGACTGTCTTTCGCCGCCTCAGATCTTCTTCCCCGCCGCTGGCAGCCATGAAAACTGCATTACCATCATCAACCAAGTAGATGACCTCGAGGACTACACGGGTCCGCAAGAGAGGTCGCACTCTTTCGTGTCTGCTTACGTTATGCATCATTTAATATTACATGCTAGTTTATCATCCTGTTCACCGATTAGACTCTGAGTCAGCTCCAAACTAATGGTCAAACTTGAGTTTTTAAATGGTTGTGGGGTACATATCGGGGCCGCTATCAATAGTATCTATCTACTATTTGGTTAATCTCCGGTGTCTACTATGAGTTTCATGTTGGGTGGGAAACCAACAGTAAAGAAGCCATTATCTGTATTTTTTAACTAAAGCCATTATCTGCCTGCTATTATTGGTTTTGGGTCTATCCACAGGTTGCTACCATTGTAAACAATGGAACTGAACATGTAGAGCAAAAGAGACGAGCCTTGTGTGGCAATAAAATTTCATGCAGATGTCGCTCCATGGTAGGCGCAAAGGCAGCCCCCCCTCCACGCATTTCGGATTGTAATCGAGAGGAAGATATCTGTTCTGAGGGGGATTCAGAAGGAGAAGACAACTCCTGTTTACCCCCTGAGGTCTTCACTCTAACTTCGCATGCTGATGTTGGTTATATCATGCATATGGTGTCTTGCATTGCTTACTTTATACATCAAATATGTCATCTGCTTAGTTTAGACATCCTTTGTGCGAATGCCATCTGTTTAGTTTATTCATCGTTTATGTGAATTATGCAACGCCATCTTGTTTAGCCAGGCATCATATATGTGAATTTTGCAATGCCATCCTGCTTAGCCAGTCATCTTATATGTAAATTATATCAGGCCATCCTTTTTTTCATTACATATTACATTTGTCAACAATGTTAGTACATTCAACTGCTCTTCGTGTGCATCAGCCATTTGACACGGTGATGGCAAATTCTGGAGTGAAAATAAGGTCTTCAGAGCAGACTATGCTATCTGACGAAGCACATATCTCGCTGGTTACGGATAGCTCCTCAGAGGAGGATTCAGAGATAGATGACCAGTCCTATTCCTCCCCCCCCCCAAGGTGTATGCTCTAACTTGGCAGGGTTATGTTGCTCATATTGTGGGTATGGTGTCTCGCATTGCTATGTCATTTGATTAGTTTAGACATGCTTTGTGTGAATGCCACATGTTCAGTGTCTAATTACCATATATGTGAATTATGCATTGCCATCTTGTTGCAAGACATTATATATGTGAATTATACAATGATATCTTGTTGCAAAGGCATTATATATGTGAATTATGCAATGTCATGTTGTTTAACCAATCATCATGTATGTGAATTATATCATGCTATCATTTTTTTGTATTACGTGTTCCATTTGTCAACAACGTTTGTATATTCAACTACTCTTCCTATGCATCAGCCATTTGAAGCGGTGATGGAAGTATCTGGAGTGAAAACAAGGTATTCAGAGCAGACAATGCTACCTGCTGAAGCAGACACCTTGCTGGTTACAGAGAGCTCCTTAGAGGAGGATTCAGAGACTGATGACCAGTCCTATTTCCCCCCTGAGGTCTATGCTCAAACTTGGCAGGGTTATATTACCCATGTCATGCATGTTGTCTTGCATTGCTTAGTTTTTACATCATATATGGATTGCCATCTGCTTACTTGCTTACTATATAAATCATATATTTGAATTATATCATGCCATCATGTTTACATAGTACATACACATCATCTATTTGAATTATGGCATGGCAACCCATTTAATAAAGACATCATATAGTTATATCATCTCATCCTGTTTAGTGTTTACAGTCATCATATTTTGAATTATGGCATTCTATCCGTGAATGTGTGAATTATGGCATGCCAACCTATTTAATAAACACATTATATAGTTATGTCATGTCATCCTGTTTACATAGTCTCATATTTTGAACTATGTCTTTCCATCTTTTTTAGTTAGTCATCATAATGTGAAATTGTGTCATGCTATCCTGTTTAGTTAGACATCATATATGTGAAATTGTGTCATGCTATCCTGTTTGGTTAGACAACATATATATGAATTATTTCATGCCCTCTTTTATTCCCCACTATCCATTGCACCTGTCTATCATACAATGTCTATACTTTCAATTACTTTTCTTGTTTATCAGCCATTTGAATTGGAGAGCGTGATGGCAGTATCTAAGGGAGTAACAACACGGTCTTCAGAAAAGACAGTGCTACCAGTTGATGCAGATAGAACCACGGTTGTACTTGCCCAAGGACCAGATCCACCACACATAACCCAGACTCTCGCAGATTGTACCCCTACCCAGTTGGACAGAGAACCATCTACACCCCTTCTAACCCCAACCCCGGCAGATAGTAACCCAGTTCCAGTTGACACAGCACCGTCTCCACCACAGAGCACCCAAACACGAGCAGTTAGTAAGGGAACTGCAGTGCCCAAAGCACGAGGACCACCACTTCGAATCCCAACTCAACGCTTAAAGGAGAAGAAGATTTGTTCTTAGCTCAGGTTCTGTAGCTATGGTTCATACTCCTTTGGTCTTGCATTACTGTATTTACTCATACCAACTATTTTCAAATTTGAAGGATGGAATTGAAACTCCAATGGCGCAACAGGTATGTTTTCAACCTGTTTCTTTAACTGGTTTGCTGTCGTAACCTGCTCTATGTTGATTTCAATTTCAATTGAATAAACAGTTATGTTCTCATGTCATGCACATTACAAGTGTTGTTATTGCTCTATAGTTACCCACACTTATATTCTGTCTATTCTGCTTTGTCTTGAACAAATATTATTTAAACTGTGTCTCTATCTTGATTTGGCAACAAAAACTAGAATGATATAGACCATAAAGTGACCATGGTACATAGATATATGTTTGTTTCATGCTGTTATCATCTCCACTTTACTACTGAACTCATTTACCAAAATGAGTTTCATATACAACATGGTAAACATGTGATGTGTCTGCTTGTTTCTCTTTTAGAATGTGGACAAAATATTGGAGAACGGTACCGCGTTATCCAATGGTAAAGGAAGTAATGCAGATAAGGTTCAAGATAGTGAGACATCCCTGTTGGTCTCCAAGAAAGCTAATAAAAAATATCTTGACGACAGTGAGGGAACCCAAAAGTCCTGTCTTGATGTAGTGTTCGAGTTACTGGCCACTACTGCTGGCACAAGCTCTTCGAACTCGCTGCCTGAATCAGTTCGTCTTCTTGAGTCTCAACTTCAAGTTGAAAGACATCGATCAGATGTGCTGCGACAGGAAGCCGAAGGACTGAGGAAGTCCCTGCAGAATTCAGATGCATATTTTTTGGTGCAACCACAAGCGCTGGAGGATTTAAGCGCCAAACAAGAGAAAGTTAATAAGCTTGCTAAGCATCTTGCCAGCATTATGGGTACCCAGGATATTGTTTCTTGAGATCTTCTGAAGTGGTTTCAGTTCTGGATTTGTTTTGCTGCGGCGTTTATTTGCGCCGGTCGCCAAATTTGACACCCAGTGTATATGATATGCTGCTTTGTTCCCTATATTTGCACTGGTGGCGAACTTTGATGCCCAGTGGATGTAATATGTGTAATAGCCGTGATAGCCTAGCGTTAGTTGCTTGCTTATTTATTTCCTTGTTGTCTTGTTTATTTGTTTGCTTGTAGTCATTGCAGTTCTTTTTCCGCGGTTAGCTAGTGGCTGCAATAACCTATTTTTTAAAACTAGGCCACAATAACCATGGGCTAATATTTACTGTAGTCACACTGGGCCTCCTACTGGTCGTAGAAACAGTGGGCCTTCTACGGGCCGTAGAAACAATGGGCCTTCTACGGGCCATAGAAACAATGGGCTTTCTATGGGTCGTATCATCAATGGGCCTTATACGGGCCGTATGATCGATTGGCCAAACATGGGCCAAACAGACCGCATTATGGCTGTAAACGGGCTAGAGTTGGAATCATCCGTTCATGGGCCGACCATAACGGGCCATCGTTAATAGGCCGTATTTGATGACGCTATGAAAACGATCCAACGTATTAACGGACCACAAACAGGCCGACTGTAACCATGGGCTGAATTTGGCTCACAAGCAGAAAATGACAGTAACGGGTCGTAAGTAAACGAATGCTGGAAATGAGCCCAAGAATAAATGGGCTCTCAGAAGGCCGAAAGATAGCATGGGCTGGAAACGGCCCAACGGAATAACGGGCCGTTAATGGGTATAAAGTGATACACTGTTCATTACAGGCCAGTTTCACCATGGGCCGTTAATGGGTGTAAAGTGATACATTGTTCATTACGGGCCAGTTTCACCACGGGCCGTTAATAGGCCAAGAGTTACATAGGGCCTCATATGGGCTGAAAGACGTCATGGGCCATACATGCGCCAGAAGTGAAAACGGGCTGGAATCATATTGGATGGCCCAGATGACGCTACTGGGCCTAATTCGGATAGGGCATAACGGGCCTTGGGTTAGCGGATTGTAAATGGGCTATATGCGAACAGGCCGTTAACAGGCTTTCCATGGGCCGGCCCACCACCTTTTGACCAAGTCAAACGGGCCGGCCTTTTCATAGGAATGGGCCTCTGTTGGGCCGTGCCACGTGTCGACGTATCATAGGCACCTTCCGTCCAATGAGTGGATGACATTTGTCCCAACGATGAGCCGACACGTGTTTCCTCCAGCCAATGATGATTTTACACATGGAAAATCCCCATTGGTCGGGGCTGTTAACGGGTTATTGAATCCAAAACCCGACCCGATAGCTTAACGGCGTTCCGTTACGGTGGATGCCACGTGTCGGTCACCCTTGACGAAAGCACTTCTGTGACGCGCGATTTATCGTCATCGAAGTGGACACTTCCGTGATGATAATTTTGGTAATGTCACGGAACACTTCTACGACAGCACAGGTATGACTATCTTGATTCTGTCATAAAATCGTCATGGATGTACATGCATGACAAAAAACGTGACCTACTGTGACAAACACGTATCATCACGGAAGTGTATTTTTTTGTAGTGTTGTACCATAAATGTAGCATAAGTCGGCCGTCCAAACAGGGTCTGATAAGGGCTCTTGAACTTGACCACCTCAAAGGTCAATGTTTCAGATCTATAATCATGCTCATCACCAAAAGCCACTTCCAAAGCTATCTTACCCACTGGATACACCGACTTACAAGGCACTACCCCATGAAAAACAGTAGAAGACGACTTAAGATCGTTGTCAGCCAAATTCATACGGCGAAAAGTATCATAGTAAAGGATATTGATACTGCTGCCTCCATCCATAAGCACTTTTGTAAATTTGTATCCTCCAACCTGAGGGGCAACCACCAAAGCCAATTGACCCAGATTGTCAACCCGGGGCGGGTGATCCTCACGGCTCCATACAATGGGCTGCTCAGACCATCGCAAGTATCGAGGGACTGCCGGCTCAACCACGTTCACTGCCCGTTTATGAATCTTCTGGTCTCGTTTGCATAAGCTCGTGGTAAACACATGATATTGACCACTATTCAGCTGCTTCGGATTACTATGATAATCGAACTGCTGTTGTTGATTCCCTTGACTAGATTGCTGATTAAAACCACCTTGATTGCCTTGACCCTGAAAACCGGAGCTTGAGCCGCCACCTCCAAAGCCAGGTCCATGAGAGCCAGATCCTGACCCGCCATGCGGGCCATGATTGTTCTGGAAAAAGCCGGAATTCCTATACTCCCTCATGATGAAGCAATCTTTCCATATATGACTGGCCTGCTTCTCTTGCATACCATGCTTTGGGCAAGGCTGATTCATAATCGCATCAAGGTTGAACTTTGGCCCGCCAAACCGAGGCATTGACAATTTCCCCTTACGACGTTGATTATTACTCTACATGTTGGTATTGGCCACAAAGTCTGAACTACCGTCCATCTGCTTGCGCTTACCATTATTACCTTGACCCGTTGTATTATGTTGTTGTCCCTTTGCATTGCTACTCCTCTTCCCCTTGCCAGCCTTCTCCTCATCGTACTCAGGTTCCTTGGTATTATCAGAGTCAGTGTATTTGATAAGAGCCGCCATGAGATCTCCCATATCGTTGCAGTGGCACTTAAGCCGCCCCAGCTTCTGCTTGAGGGGAAGGAAACAGTAGTTTTTCTCCAAAATCAGGATAGCTGAGCCGGTGTTGATACTATCCGATGAGTGGATAACAGCCGAAATCCGGTGCACCTATCGGGCGGTTGACTCACCCTCTTCCTGGATGCAAGTGTCTAAATCAAGAATCGATAGAGGCTACTTGCATGTGTCCTTAAAATTCTGAATGAAACACGTCCTTAATTCAGCCCATGATCTAATGGAGTTAGGGGGCAGCCCCTTTAACCAGGTACGAGCCGGCCCATCCAACATCATGGTGAAATACTTAGCACACACAACGTCATTGACATCCAACATCTCCATGACTAGCTCATAGATCTCAATCCAAGCCTCTTGGGGCTGATCTACCATGTAATTAGGCACCTTGCGAGGGCCCTTAATTAAAATTCTTGGGTAGGCGCTCATTACGTAAAGCCAACACTAATCACGGCACACCAACGGTTCTAGAGGTCATTCCTGCCTCCATAGATACCGATGGGTAAACTGGAGATTGTTGATGAGCTGCCAACTGAGCCGCCAGCTCAGCCTCCCAACATGCCCTGCCCTGATCCACGAAAGCCTGAGCATTGTTATCAGCACGCAGCCGGTCATGCCTACAAGGCTGGTTATGGTGCTGCTCACTGCTTGAAATCGTCGGCGAATCAATATGCCTGCTATAACTTCGGCTTGGACGAGGGGTTGAATGAATTCGATCACCACTGTACGAGTAAGCCACCTGTTAAGCCACCATTGTCTAAAGAATCTCTCCGGCCCTCCATATCTCCATCGCGCCTGGAGGCTCGCCTTCAACAGGGAGAGCCACCAGTCGCGTAGCTACAGCAATCATATTGTCCGGAGGGTTAGAATAATGAACCGACGGTGTCGGAACATGTTGAGGCGGGGTCAAATTCAAACGAGGTGGGCCTGCAACGCGTGGTTGAACTGTCGTTCCGGTCACGGGCGCCTCGACGACCCGTTTACCATGGGCGGGTTACTAGTTCCTGCCCCAGGTGTGTTGAAAAGGTTCCTAGCCTCAAACTCTGTGGGTAGACGAGTCTGGTGCCTCCTCCTCATGACGGCATGTCACACCCTAGCTAGTTCATGCATTAGAGTGTTGCATCATGTCTACTCTTCCAGAAAACTGAAATGGGGATGGCAGAACCACAGCACCCCCCTGGAAACAACTAGGGTTTACTAAAATCTTTTTCAATGAACCTGAAATGCCCTTCTAAAAAGTCCACCCTTTTTGTTTTGGGGTTAGAACCTCTGACAAAATGGGTTCACATTTTTCCAGGACACATAAGGTCATTGGATTAAATCATTACTATTTGCATTTGGGCAATTTAAATCCTATAAATATTTTAAAATGCCCAAATAATCTTGAAAGTATTTTTAGGCTGTTGAGAATATTCTCAAATGTGCCTCTAAATATTTTCAGGTTTTTCCTAAATGGAATAGTATTTTTACTATTTCAATACACAGAACAGGGAAATAAAAAAGAAAAACAAAAGCAGAGAGCAAAGGCTTACCTGGCGCTCACCTAGCAGGCCCACCTAGCCGGCCCAGCCCAGCAACCGCTCCAGCGAGCTGCTTGACTCGGCCAGGCAGGCAGGCAGGTGCTCAACGCCGGCACCAGCGCGCGCCACGCAACTGCCCGCCGCCTTGCTTCCTCCCCTCGCCGTTCTGTTGCCCTGAGTCGGTCACCCACTCCTCCCCCGAGCTCGCAGGCACGCCCCTTCCTCCCCAGCTCCTCTCCCTCGCTCTCCCGCACCTTGGCCGACGCTGCCGCGCCCGCGCCACCGTGATAACCGCGTCCGTCGTCGTCCCCGTGCCGCGTCACCGTGTCTGTTCGCTCCGTAGACGTCGACTACGTCGAGCAGGCCGAGCCTCGAGCGCTTGCCCGCTCTGGAGTCACCCCCGACCCCGTTCCCCCAACTCCGGCCGCCGAGATCGCCATCGTCGCCCCGCTCAGCTCCGGCCTTCCCCGAGCCCGCTTCGACGCTTGCTGCAATCGCCGTGAGCTCAGCTCCATCCTTCCCCTCTCCGTTAACTCTCTCCTGCACCGTATGCACCGCACCACGTTCAACCGCACCCGCCGCCACCGAGCTCGTCGCCGACGTGAGTCCGGCCACCCACTGGCCACACCACTATGACCAACGCACTCACCGCACTTGCAGGAACCCGTAGCACTACTTCATGCGCCTCGCCGTGCCCCATAGCCTCGGTTTCGACCTCACCCGAGCTCCGGCAGCCACACCGCTCGTCGCCGGCGATGTTTCCAGCCACCCTAAGCTCCACCTCTGCCACCAAACGACGCGGCTTGCTCCCAGCTACGCGTAGATGCTCTCCGCCGCCAATTTGGTCGCCGGAGCACGAAACCCGCACTGCCCCGCCACGTCTGGCCTTGCCGGCGGCTAAACGCCAGTGAGTTTGACCTCGTTTGACCCTGGTTGACCCCGTGTGGGCCCAGGTTGACTCCCCCTGAGTCTATGACAAGTGGGACCGCTCTGCTGATTAACTTAGATTAGCACTAACTAAATTTAGTTAGTTAATTAACTACTGACACGCGGGTCCCACTGGTTAGGTTTGACCTGGACCGGCCCCGTTGACCACTGACGTCACCCTGACGCAATGCTGACGCATTAATTCAATTACTGGAATTATCCTTATACAGGAAATTCCAGAAAATACTACAAACTTCAAAAATTCATAACTTTTAATCTGTAACTCCAAATGCAAAGATTTATATATGAAATTTGATCAGAAAAATTCAATATTTCCATATGCCATGGTTTCATGCATGACAAAACACTTTAACCTTGTTTTTTAGGTGAAACAAGCTAATGCACTTATATGGCTTAAGAACATAAGCTTCCATTTGAATCCTTGATTCAAATAGACTCAAACCAACTTGTTTCACAATGCATTAGCCAAGACACCTCATATTGCCATGTCATAGCATGCATCATATTATTGCATATTGCCATGTGATGATTGTGTTCTGTGGTGTCTTTCGTGGTAGGTTCTGCCTCCGAGGATATTTCCGAGTATCCAACTGAAGGGCAGTACCCTACTACTACTCCATCAGGCAAGCAGCCCCATTGATCATATCGATACAATCCCATGTTCTCGCTCCTGCTCTCATTTACTACATTAAGACAACAACGTTTCAAACTTCTGTGAGCTGCGGTAGTTGAACCCTTATCCTCTGCATGACCTATCATTGCCACAGTAACTAGATGAAACCCACTAGCATGTGTAGGAGTTGATTGAGCCATGTATGTGTTTCCTACCTTGCTATGCCTGCTATGCTTAGAGTTGTGTCAGGTCTGGTTCATCTGGGTGATGGGCTAGAGTGAAATGATTATGTAGGTAATGTGAGGGATGTGTTGAACATGATTTGGTAAAGGTATCGATGAGAGGCCATGTAGGAGTACATGGTGGGTTGTTTCATGGAGGTCGTCCCTAAGAACTGACATCTGTATGCGTGATTTAAGATTCAGCTACTACCACACATTGGGCCCTGAAATATGACCCCGCTCGACTTACTGACCCCTCTCGTCCTCTGTCCAGGAGTTGCAACTAGTTTCTAGTGTTTATAGGTTATGTGTTGGCGGTCGTGCATAGCGCTGACCCTAGGGGTGGGCTATGATGCGGTAGATACACCATGGCCGGGTATGCCGGGCGCCCGTTTGGCGTCTCGGGACCCTGTACACATCGTTTGGGGCCGTTGAGGACACCCCGGCCGGATTTCCTTGCGGATGGAACCCGAATAGGCGATAAACCTGGACTAGAGACTTGTGCGGTTAGTCAGGTCGTGGTCTACACCCACGTCGGCTTTCGCTTGAAGTCTGCCGAGCACATGTCGTGTGCAGACGCTAAGTGGTGGAAATATGTGTGACGAAGTACACCCCTGCAGGGTATAAAACTATTCGAATATCCGCTTCTGCGGTAAAGGACTACTTGGTCGCCTATACAGTTCATAGAAAAGTTAATGGTTACTAATAAAAGACTCAAGATAAGTGTGAGTACCGAGGATGGCCCTCTCATAGGATGACGAGGGAGGATCCTCGGTGGAGTATTGTGTTGGTGATTAGTGGACTCGTGTGCGAAAACTATTTTACAAGTGCTGTCTCGTAGGATAGCTTAGCCAAGAGTCAAAGCTGGCTTGCTGCAATAACTCCACCACCTTCTTGAGAATGAGCATGTATAGTAGGATCTGTTGTAAGACTTGCTGAGTACCTTTGTACTCATGTTGCTTTAATTACTGTTTTCAGACGACAGCACCGCCCCCTCCGATGGGTTTTACGTAGACCTCGACATCGATGAGTGACTTGCCACCCAGGTGGTGATTCTGGCCATGGAGGGCCCTATGTAGATAGACAAGCTTCGTCAAGCCTTCTTTCTTTCTAGTGTCTGTACTCAGACTAATTTGCTTCTGCATGTGCTTGTATACTTGTATGACTTGAGTGTCGGGTCATGTGACCCCTACCTGTATGAACATGTTATGTATGGCTCTCCGGAGCCTTTAAATAAAGTATTTTGAGTTGTAGAGTTTTGTTGTGATGCCATGTTGTATTTACACATATCGAGCATATTGTGTGTATGATTGAAATGCTTGGTATGTGTGGGATCCGACAATCTAGTTGTTTATCCTTGGCAGCCTCTCTTATGGGGAAATGTAGTCTAGTGCTTCCATGAGCCATAGTAGTCTGCTACAGCCCGGTTCACCGGAGTCCTGCTAGCCCAGCACTACTGCTCAGGACACTTAACTGGCCGACATGTGTTTCACTTCGTTCCTGTGTCTGTCCCTTCGGGGAAATGTCACGCTGTGACATCCGGAGTCCTGCCTAGCCTGCTACAGCCCGGGTTCCCGGAGTCCTGTTAGCCCAGTGCTACAGCCCGGATTCACACACTGCTGGCCGACATGTTCGATGTGATTCATGTATGCCTGTCCCATAGGTTAGTACCACTTTGGGTTCACGACTAGCCATGTCGGCCCGGGTTCTCTGTCATATGGATGCTAGCGACACTATCATATACGTGAGCCAAAAGGCGCAAACAGTCCCGGGCCATGGTAAGGCAACACCCATGGGAATACCATGCGTGAGGCCACAAAGTGATATGAGGTGTTACCGGCTAGATCGATGTGACTTGGAATCGGGGTCCTGACACGGCATTTGAAGCGTTTTGGCCTAGGTAACCCGGAACGACTCTGCCTGAACCCGTTGTGTTGCAGCGTCCAAAGCGGCTCGTTCTGTTGCCATCCTAGTGTTCTCAGCATTAAACTCCTCCTTGGCTTGAGCTATCTCATCTCGTAGCTTCGCAACATCCACCTTATGATGCGCCTGATTTTCTGGTGTCACTTCTGCAGCCAATAAGGTCGCCAAAGCCTCCAAGAGCTCAGATAACACTTGAGCCGGTGGGTGCACAGAGCCGCTCGCCCTGGCCGTTGCTGCAGCCGTTGAACTGGAGGTCATAGCCTCAGCAGTCGTCGAATTGAGCACCGGTTGGGTGCCGGCCATGAAGATCGCAACCCTGTTCGGTGGCTCATAGGGGTCCGGATTAATGTTGCCATCAGAACAGCCCCCAAGCCCACAATCTTGCAATTGATATATGGAATTGGTCTCGTCGGTTGAGGACTCATCACTAGAATAGATGGTCGTCTCTCCATCGGACATAGATCCTTCCTCAAGATCCACTCCATGAGAAAACCCCACAAAATCATGCTTCACAACGGCTTGAACCTTGGTGGGTCGTGCACGCTGAGCCGTCTCGACGATGTCGGTGTAGGTGTCCGGCTCAGGCTCCGACTCACCGATCTTGCCGATGAGGACATGGATTCCGCCGAAGGGGACCCGGTACCCATACTCGATTGAGCCGGCGTCGGGGCCCCAACCAGCGTCGTCGATGTAGAGCTTGCCGCGACGGCTTTTAGTCATCCGGCTGATGGCGTATCCCTCGATCCCTGTGAAGCTGCCCTTCAAGAACTCGAAACCACCGTGCGCTGGCCCCACGGTGGGCGCCAACTGTCGTGGACTTAACATGATAGATGCCCTAGCAAAAGGACTTAGGTGTGGAGCCATCGCAGCTAGGTTAGCTCAAAGGGATTAAACGGGACAAAGGACATAAAGAGTTTACCCAGGTTCGGCCCCTGCTCAACGAGATAAAATCCTACTCCTGCTTAGGTTGTATTGCTTGGGTTTCGATTACCAGGGAGTGATTACACTTTACCTAGTTCTCGATTAGTTGTTTCTTGAGTTAACCCACCGTCGGGTCACCCCTTTATATACATGCTGATGCCCGATGGCTTACAGAGTCCGGCAGGCTCACACAAACATGACCGGCTCGGTTTCCACTAAGCTTGCCTTACAATACAAGTTAAACATATGCCGGCTCATCCCTTTGGGCTTTAAGTCGCCTCTAGGTCTTAGGCCTTCAATGAGCCTGCTTCATGAACTGCCATCTTCATGTTTTTTTGGGCCTCGTCGGGCTTCTTCATCTTTAAACCGCCAACGGCGTGACCCGGCCCCTCCTAGGCGGGTCATATCCAATAGTCATATCCCCAACAGTTTGAGTGTGATCTTCCTTGCCTACTTTATCATGATGGCTAGTTCTTCATCTACTACTTATAACCCTGAAAATGAAGTTCTCGATTTTAAGCAAAGGGGAGGGGAGAATTTAAAAGATGCTTGGTCTAGAATTTGCGATGCTCATAATAGATCTATTCGTAAGCAATCTACTACTACTCTCCTTCGTAGCTTTTATGTGGGAATTACTACTTGGTATAGATTTGTTCTTGATACTATCGCCGGAGGGAATTTCTTGATTGCCCCCCTTTGGATACTTTTAATGGTATGGGAAATTTAGTGGGATCACCACCTATCATTATTAATGAAACGGGTTTAACTCTTGAGCATGTTATGCAAAGGCTAGATGCTATTGAAAAGAAAATGCTCACTGAAGAACATATTGAAAATTTGGATAAAAGTATGCATAATTTTGCTAATAAGATTGGGTTAAAAGCATGAGATGCTCTCAAATTATTAAGGGAAAAGGAACCCATAGCTAACGAGAGGGTAGAAGAGAGCCCCGCCAGAATTGATAAATTGGAAGCAATTTTTAGTAACATGAGCTCAGCTTTTTCTTCCATTAAAACTATTGAAAAAACTCCTACTAGTAAGAATTTCAAGTCTACACATGTTCCTAAGAACAAGGGTGCCACTTCCAGTAGCAACGTTGAAGATCTTAAAAGGATTAGGGTTCACCAAAATTTAGTATATTTGATTATGGAACCAATCTATAAAAATACTTCTTTTGACTTTGTTCCAATGAATTTGATTATCAAAAAAATATGCTAGATTATGGTTGTGTGATTGAGGAGTTGGAAACCAAACATGACAATACTTTAATCTTTGCATTATGCCTATCTAGGGGCATAAAACGATATAGCTTGTTGGGAGGCAACCAAGTGAATAAAATTTTTTTTTGTGTTTTTTCTATTCTTGAGTGTTTGCACAATTATGCTACTATTATGATTGTGTTTTTATGTTTTAATTAGTGTTTGTGCCAAGTAAAGCCTTTGGGATCATGTTGGGTGATACTTGATTTGATCTTGTTGAAAAACAGAAACTTTTGCGCCCAGTAGCAGAATTGTTAAAAATCATAGAAGCATGATAAAATTCTATTTTTTTTACATAGGATCGATATATAAATTGCCTACGTTTTCCTAAGTTTTCAGAATTTTTGGCATTACAGAAGTATGGACAAAGTCTATATTAGTATAGACTGTTCAGTTTTTGACAGATTATGTTTTCGTTGCATTGTGTGCTTATTTTGATGAATCTATGGATTGTATCGGGGGGTATAAGCCAGGGAAAAGTTAGAATACAGTAGGTATAATGTAATAATACAATATGAATGGGTTTTCAATAGTACTTAGAGTGGTGATTTGCTTTATTATACTAACAGATTTCACGAAGATTTTGTTGAGTTTTGTGTGTGATTGAAGTTTTCAAGTTTTGGTGAGATCACGATGGATGAAGGAATAAGGAGTGCAAAGAACTTAAGCTTGGGGGTGCCCATGGCACCCCAAGGTAATATTCAAGGAGAACCAAGCAACTAAGCTTGGGGGT
The DNA here is from genome assembly GCF_003073215.2 of Triticum urartu. Lineage (NCBI taxonomy): Eukaryota > Viridiplantae > Streptophyta > Magnoliopsida > Poales > Poaceae > Triticum > Triticum urartu. The sequence goes on from NC_053025.1 coordinate 141,038,416, forward strand.
GCCCATGGCACCCCAAGGTAATATTCAAGGAGAACCAAGCAACTAAGCTTGGGGATGCCCCGGAAGGCATCCCCTCTTTCTTCTAACAACCATCGGTAATTTTACTTGGAGCTATATTTTTATTTGTCACATATCATGAGTTTTTCTTGGAGCGTCTTTTATTATATGAGTCTTTGCTTTTTAGTTTGTCGCAATCATCCTTGTTGGACACACCTATTTGAGAGAGCCATAATTTTTCTATGATTTGTTAGAATTGCTCTGTGTGCTTCACTTAAATTTTTTGAGCTATGGAATTGCTCTAGTGCTTCACTTACATCTTTTTGAGCATGGTGGTGCTTAATTTTTTTTGAAGAAATACTATCATGCTTCACTTATATTATTTGGAGAGATGAAAATTGTTATGCTCATGTTCTTCACTTAAATTTATTTGAGCTTGTCATAAGCATTGGCAATATATTAAACTAGTCCTAAAGTGATAGATATTCAAGAGGGATATAATAAAAACTTTCATGAAAATCATTGGACATTATAAACTTGACTCTTTGTAATAGTTTTGAGATATGATGTTAGTAATGCGAGTCATGTTGGTGAGTAATTATGCTTTAGTAAGAATATTGGTGTTAACGTTTGTGATTCCCTAAGCAAGCACGAAAGTCAATAGTTATGCAATGAAATTGCATCCTACTTGCGGTGCATTATTCGGTGTTAGTTATGCTTAATGCTCGTCTATGAGAAGTTTTGTTTCTTGGTTGGTTGCTTCTCAATCTTTTTGCTAGCCTTTCCTTGCACTAAGTGGGAATACTACTTGTGCATCCAAAATCCTTAAACCCAATTATGCCATATGAGTCCACCATATCTACCTATATGCGGTATTTTCATGCCGTTCTAAGTAAATTTGTATATGTCATCTCTAATTTTCAAAATGAATTTCCTTTTTGTGTGGCCGTACCGCTCATGAAGCAGTAGGGGGTGACCAATATTTTTCCATGCTAGATGTGTTATTCTAAAGATGAGTGTTTATTCACTTGTCATTGCACGAGAGTGTGGCGGTAATAGGGATGCCCAGTCCCGAAATGAAAAAGAAATTTACCTTATGTTGTAAAATAATAAATCCCTTGGAAAGGGTTGGTATGGAAGGCAGCCGTGGATACAGCTAGCCATGGATTGTGAAAGAATGGTGGAAAAAGGAATAAACTTTATTTTATGTTTGGGAACCGCCTATGATGTACCTAATATGGAAAGTATTGGGAATTACTCGGTCATTTTTATTGACGGTAAAAGCATGCCTCTCAAATATTTATCTCTCAATTTAAACTTTGAGCTCTAGCACCTCTACAAATCTCTACTTCCCTCTGCGAAGGGCCTATCTATTTACTTTTATGCAATTTTTATTTTTATTTGAGTCTCCATCTTCTCTTATAAAGCACCAACTAGGGAGCACTATGATCATACTTGTGCATTGGATGTAGCTAATATTCGAGTGTGTTTCATGAATGGATCAATGATTGAGCATGATGGACTAGGAATAACTTTCTTTAGTGTTGATATTTTGAAAGACAGGGTTACTTGTTGGTATACTTGAGTATTGAAGTCTTCATGTCAAATATAGACTATTGCTTTGAACCATCTAAAAGTCCTAATGTCCATGCTACAAAAGAAAAGAATATGTGATGGACATGTTAGGCAACATTCCACATATTTTTTTTGTTTTTATCATTTACCTACTCGAGGACGAGCAGGGATTAAGCTTGGGGATGCTGATACGTCTCCAATGTATCTATAATTTTTTATTATTCCATGTTGTTATATTATCATTCTTGGATGTTTTACATTCATTTTATAACAACTTCATATCATTTTTTGGGACTAACCTATTGACATAGTGCCCAGTGCCAGTTCTGTCTTTTGCTTGTTTTTTACTTCACTGAAAATCAGTACCAAACGAGTCCAAATGCCACGAAACTTTTTGGAGATTTCTTTTGGACCAGAAGACAACTTGGGAGCCAAGGAAGCATTAGAGGGGAGACCCATGGGGCCCACAACCCACCAAGGCGCGCTAGAGGCCCCTAACATGCTCAAGTGGGTGGTGGTGCCCACGGGAGTCCTTTCGACTGCCTCTCAGCTTTATAAATTCCCAAATATTCCAGAAACCCTAGAGGAGTCAATGAAACACAATTCCAGCCACCGCAAGTTCGAGGACCATGAGATCCAATCTAGAACCATTTTCCGGCACCTTGCCGGAGGGGAACACGATCACAAAGGAGTTCATCATCCTCATTGGTGCTCATTCGATGATGCCTGAGTAGTTTTCCATGGACCTCTGGGTCCATAGGCAGTAGCTAGATGGCTTCTTCTCTCTTTTTGATTCTCAATACAACGTTCTCCTCGATGTTCTTGGAGATCTATTTGATGTAATGACTTTTTGCGATATGTTTGTTGGGATCAGATGAATTGCGAGTTTATGATCAGATCTATCTATGAATATTTTATGAGTATTCTTTGATCTCTTATATGCATGATTATTATAGCCTCGTATTTCTTCTCCGAAACTTTGGTTTAGTTAGGCTAATTTAATTGATTTTTCTTGCAATGGGAAGAGGTGATTTGTGATAGGTTCGATCTTTCGGTGCTCAATCTTAGTGACAGAAGAAGACATGACATGCATGTATCGTTGCTACTAAGGATAAAAAGATGGGATCTAATTCCTACGTGAATAGATCTTGTCTACATCATGTCATCATTCTTATTGCATTACTCCGTTTCCCCATGAACTTAATACACTAGATGCATGCTCGATAGCGATCGATGTGTGGAGTAATAGTAGTAGATGCATAACCGTTTCGGTCTAGTAATCTTGGACGTGATGCCTATATACATGATCATTGCCTTGGACATCGTCATAATTATTTGCTCTTCTATCAATTGCCCAACAGTAATTTCTTTACCCACCGTAGGCTATTTTATCGAGAGAAGCCACTAGTGAAATCTATGTCCCGGGGTCTATTTTCTATCATATTGTTTTCAGATCTATTATTCCAAAAACCCAAAAATACCTTGCTGCACTTTTTCTTTATTTATTTTATTCCGTGTTTTTGTTAGATCTATTTATCGAATCTCATACAATTCAATCTATCTCAATACGGAGGAGGGATTGACAACCCCTCTTACACGTTGGGTTGCAAGTATTTGTTCTTTGTGTGCAGATACCGTTTACATAGTGTTGCTTGGTTCTCCTACTGGATTGATAACCTTGGTTTCATAACTTAGGAAAATGTTGGGGAACATAGCATGAAATTTCAAAAAGATCCTATGCTCACGCAAGATCTATCTGGGAGATGCATAGCAACGAGAGGGGAGAGTGTGTCCACGTACCCTCATAGACCGAAAGTGGAAGCGTTTGGCAACGCGGATGATGTAGTCGAACTACTTATAGCTCCGACCGACCAAGTACCGGGCGTACGGCACCTCCGAGTTCTGCACATGTCTGGCGCGATGACATCCCTCGCCTTCTTTATCCAGCAAGGTGTCGAGGAAGTAGATGAGTTCCGTCAGCACGACGGCGTGGTGACGGTGATGGTGAAGTGATTCTCATAGGGCTTCGCCTAAGCACCGCAAAACTATGTCCGGGGTGTAAACTATGGAGGGGGGCGCCACACACGGCTAACGATTGTTGTTGTGTGTTCCAGGCGCCCCCTCCCCACGTATATATAGGTGGGAGGGGGAGGGGAGAAGCCATGGGGCGCCCCAAGTAGGAGGAATCCTACTTGGGGTCCTCTCCCAATTCAGCCACCCCCTTCCTTATTTCCGGAGGGAAAGAGGGAAGGGGGAAGGGATAAAGGAAAAGGTTGGGTCGAATCCCCCTTGCTCCTTCTCCAATTCAGCCACATGCCTAAAGGTGGGTGCGCCACCCCTTGTGGTCTGGTGTGCTCCCCTCTTATGGCCCATATGGCCCATATCTTCCCCTCGGGGGGTTCCGGTAACCCCCCCAGTACTCCGATAAATACCCGATACTATCCGAACACTTTCGGTATCCGAATACTATCATCCTATATATCAATCTTTACCTCTCGGCCATTTCAAGACTCCTCTTCATGTCCGTGATCTCATCCGGGACTCCAAACAACATTCGGTCACCAAATCACATAACTCATATAATACTAAATCGTCATCCAACGTTAAGCGTTCGGACCCCACGGGTTCGAGAACTATGTAGACATGACCGAGACACCTCTCCGGTGAATAACCAATAGCGGAACCTAGATGCTCATATTGGCTCCTACATATTCTACGAAGATCTTTATCGGTCAAACCGTAATGACAACATACGTTATTCCCTTTGTCATCGGTATTTTTCTTGCCCGAGATTCGATCGTCGGTATCTTCATACCTAGTTCAATCTCGTTATCGGCAAGTCTCTTTACTCGTTCCTTAATACATCATCCCGCAACTAACTCATTAATCACTTTGCTTGCAAGGCTTCTTATGATGTGCATTATCGAGAGGGCCCAGAGATACCTCTCCGATACTCGGAGTGACAAACCCTAATCTCGATCTATGCCAACCCAACAAACACCTTCGGAGATACCTGTAGAGCATCTTTATAATCACCCAGTTACATTGTGACATTTGATAGCACACAAGGCATTCCTTCGGTATCCGGGAGTTGCATAATCTCATAGTCAAAGGAATATGTATTTGACATGAAGAAAGCAATAGCAATAAAACTGAACGATCAATATGTTAAGCTAATGGATGGGTCATGTCCATCACATCATTCTCCTAATGATGTGATCCCATTATCAAATGACAACTCATGTCTATGGTTAGGAAACCTTAACCATATTTGATCAATGAGCTAGTCAAGTAGAGGCTCACTAGGGACTCGGTGTTTGTCTATGTATTCACACATGTATTAAGGTTTCTGGTCAATACAATTCTAGGATGAATAATAAATATTTATCATGAATAAGGAACTATAAAATAAAAACTTTAATAGCCTTTAGGGCATATTTCCTTCAGTCTCCCACTTGCACTAGAGTCAATAATCTAGTTCACATCACCATGTGATTTAACACCCATAGTTCACATCGCTATGTGACCAACACCCAAAGAGTTTACTAGAGTCAATAATCTAGTTCACATCGATATGTGATTAACACCCAAAGAGTACTAAGGTGTAATCATGTTTTTCTTGTGAGAGAGGTTTAGTCAACGGGTCTGTCACATTCAGATCCATATGTATATTGCAAATTTCTATGTCTACAATTCTCTGCATGGAGCTACTCTAGCTAATTGCTCCCACTTTCAATATGTATCCAGATCAAGACTCAGAGTCATCTAAATCGGTGTTTGAAGCTTGTATCGACGTAACCCTTTACGATGAACTCTTTATCACCTCCATAACCGAGAACATTTCCTTAGTCCTCTTAGGTAACTAAGGATAATTTTCACCATTATCTAGTGATCTACTCCTGGATCACCATTGTACCCCTTGCCAAACTCATGGCAAGGTACACAATAGGCCTGGTACATAACATGGCATACTTCTATAGAACCTATGGCTGAGGCAGAGGGAATGACTTTCATTGTCTCTTTATCTTTTGCCATGGTCAGATTTTGAGTCTTACTCAACTTCACACCTTGCAACACAGATAAGAACCCTTTCTTTGACTGATCTATTTTGAACTTCTTCAAAAAAATTCCAAGGTATATACTTTGTGAAAGTCTTATTAAGCGTCTCGATCTATCCCTGTAGATTTTGATGCCCAATATGTAAGTAGCTTCACTGAGGTCTTCCATTGAAAAATTCTTATTCATGTATCCTTTTATGCTATCCAGAAATTCTATATCATTTCCAATCAATAATGTCATCCACATATACTATCAGAAATTCTATAGAGCTCCCACTCACTTTCTTGTAAATACAGGCTTCACCGTAAGTATGTATAAAACCATATGCTTTGATCACCTTATCAAAGCGTATATTCCAACTCCGAGATGCTTGCACCAGTCCATGGATGGATCGCTGGAGCTTGCACACTTCGTTAGCACCTTTAGGATCGACAAAACCTTCTGGTTGCGTCATATACAACTCTTCTTTAAGAAATCCATTAAGGAATGCAGTTTTGACGTCCATTCGCCAGATTTCATAATCATAAAATGCGACAGTTTCTAACATGATTCGGACATACTTAAGCATCGCTACGGGTGAGAAAGTCTCATCGTAGTCAACTCCTTGAACTTGTCGAAAACCTTTTGCGATAAGTCGAGCTTTGTAGACAGTAACATTACCATCAGCGTCAGTCTTCTTCTTGAAGATCCATTTATTCTCTATGACTCGCCGATCATCGGGCAAGTCCACCAAAGTCCACACTTTATTCTCATACATGGATCCTATCTCAGATTTCATGGCCTCAAATTTATCAGAATATGGGCTCATCATAGCTTCTTCATGGTTCGTAGGTTCGCCATGGTGTAGTAACATGACTTCCAGAACAGGATTACCGTACCACTCTAGTGCGTATCGTGCTATGGTTGACCTACAAGGTTCAGTAGTAACTTGATCTGAAGTTTCATGATCATCATCATTAGCTTCCTCTCTAGTTGGTGTAGGCATCACGGGAACGGATTTCTCTGATGAGCTACTCTCCAATCTGAGAGAAGGTACAATTACCTCATCAAGTTCTACTTTCCTCCCACTCACTTCTTTCAAGAGAAACTCCTTCTCTAGAAATGTTCCATTCTTGGCAACAAAGATCTTTCCTTCGGATCTGTTGTAGAAGGTGTACCCAATTGTTTCCTTGGGGTATCCTATGAAGACGCACTTCTCCGATTTGGGTTCGAACTTATCAGGCTGAAGCCTTTTGACATAAGTGTCGCAATCCCAAACTTTAAGAAACGATGGCTTAGGTTTCTTGCCAAACCACAGTTCATATGGTGTCGTCTCAACGGATTTAGATGGTGCCCTATTTAACGTGAATGTAGTTGTCTCTAATGCATAACCCCAAAACGATAGTGGTAAATCGGTAAGAGACATCATAGATCGCACCATATCTAATAAAGTACGGTTACGACGTTCGGACACACCATTACGCTATGGTGTTCCAGGTGGCGTGAGTTGTGAAACTATTCCACATTCTTTTAAATGAAGGCCAAACTCGTAACTCAAATATTCGCCTCCGCGATCAGATCGTAGAAACTTTATTTTCTTGTTACAATGATTCTCCACTTCACTCTGAAATTCTTAGAACTTTTCAAATGTTTCAAACTTGTGTTCCATCAAGTAGATATACCCATATCTTCTCAAATCATCTGTGAAGGTTAGAAACTAATGATACCCGCCGCGAGCTTCAACACTCATCGGACCGCATACATCGGTATGTATTATTTCCAATAATTCATTAGCTCGCTCCATTGTTCCGGAGAATGGATTTTTAGTCATCTTGCCCATGAGGCATGGTTCGCAAGTATCAAATGATTCATAATCAAGTGATTCCAAAAGCCCATCTGCATGGAGTTTCTTCATGCGCTTTACACCAATATGACCTAAACGGGAGTTCCACAAGTATGTCGCACTATCATTATCAACTTTGCATCTTTTGGCATCAATATTATGAATATGTGTATTACTACGAGATTCAATAAACCATTTACATTGGGTGTATGACCATAGAAGGTTTTATTCATGTAAATAGAACAAACATTAATCTCTGACTTAAATGAATAATAGTATTGTAATAAACATGATCCAATCATATTCATGCTCAACACAAACACCAAATAACATTTATTTAGGTTCAACACTAATCCCGAAGGTAGAGGGAGTATGCGATGGTGATCTTATCAACCTTGGAATCACTTCCAACACACATCGTCATCTCGCCCTTAACTAGTCTTTGTTCATTTCGCAAATCCAGTTTCGAGTTACTAATCTTAGCAACTGAACCGGTATCAAATACCCATAGGCTACTGATACGTCCATTTTGCATCATGCTTTTATATCGATATTTATTGCATTATGGACTGTTATTTCACTTTATGTCACAATACTTATGGCTATTCTCTCTTATTTTACAAGGTTTACATAAGGAGGGAGAATGTCAGCAGCTGGAATTCTGGGCTGGAAAAGGAGCAAAAATTAGAGACCTATTCTGCACAACTCCAAAAGTCCTGAAACTCCACGGAATGTCTTAAAATAAATAAAGAAAAATCCTCGCCAAAGATGAAGGCCAGGGGACCCACACCCTGCTCACGAGGGTGGGGGGCGCCCCCCTAGGACGCGCCCACCTACCTCGTGGGCCCCCTGGTGGCTCTCCGACGCCCATCTTCTCCTATATGAAGTCTTTCGATGAGAAAAAAATAGAGAGGAACTTTTCGGGACGAGACTCCGCCGCCACGAGGCGGAACCTTGGCGGATCCAATCTAGAGCTCCAGCAGAGCTGTTCTGCCGGGGAAACTTCCCTCCCGGAGGGGGAAATCATCACCATCGTCATCACCAACGCTCCTCTCATTAGGAGAGGGCAATCTCCATCAACATCTTCACCAGCACCATCTCATCTCCAAACCCTAGTTCATCTCTTGTATCCAATTCTTGTCTCAAAGTCCGGGATTGGTGCTAGTAGGTTGCTAGTAGTGTTGATTACTCTTTGTAGTTGATGCTAGTTGGTTTATTTGGTGGAAGATCATATGTTCAGATCCTATATGCATATTATTACCCCTCTGATTATGAACATGAATATGCTTTGTGAGTAATTACGTTTGTTCCTGAGGACAAGGGAGAAGTCTTGCTATTAATAGTCATGTGAATTTGGTATTCGTTTGATATTTTGATAAGATGTATGTTGTCTAGCCTCTAGTGGTGTTATGCGAACGTCGACTACATAACACTTCACCATTATTTGGGCCTAGAGGAAGGCATTGGGAAGTAGTAAGTAGATGATGGGTTGCTAGAGGGACAGAAGCTTAAACCCTAGTTTATGCGTTGCTTCGTAAGGGGCTGATTTGGGTCCATATGTTTCATGCTATGGTTAGGTTTACCTTAATACTTTTGTTGTAGTTGCAGATGCTTGCAATAGAGGTTAATCATAAGTGGGATGCTTTTTCAAGTAAGAACAGCACCCAAGCACCGGTCCACCCACATATCAAATTATCAAAGTACCAAACGCGAATCATATGAACGTGATGAAAACTAGCTTGACGATATTCCCATGTGTCCTCGGGGGCGCTTTTCCTATTATAAGAGTTTGTTTCGGCTTGTCCTTTGCTACAAAAAGGATTGGGCCACCTTGCTGCACTTTATTTACTTTTGTTACTTGTTGCTTGTTACAATTTATCTTATCACAAAACTATATGTTACCACTTATTTCAGTACTTGCAGAGAATACCTTGCTGAAAACTGCGTATCATTTCCTTCTGCTCCTTATTGGGTTCGACACTCTTACTTATCGAAAGGACTACGATAGATCCCCTATACTTGTGGGTCATCGAGACTCTTTTCTGGCGCCGTTGCCGGGGAGTGTAGCGCCTTTGGTAGGTGGAATTTGGTAAGGAAAAATTTATATAGTGTGCTGAAATTTACTGTCACTTGTTACTATGGAAAGTAAATCTATGAGGGGCTTGTTCGGGGTATCTTCACCCCGTCCAGTAGAGCAAAGAGTTGCTCCTCAACCTACTGAACCTATTGAAAATGAAACTCCTTTTGAATTTCCTTCGGGTATGATGGAAAAACTGCTAGCTAACCCTTTTACAGGAGATGGAACAAAGCATCCTGATGAGCACTTAATATATGTGGATGAAGTTTGTGGATTATTTAAGCTTGCAGGTATACCCGATGATGTTGCTAAGAATAAAGTCTTCCCTTTATCTTTGAAGGGAGACGCATTGATATGGTATAGGCTATGTGATGATATGATATCGTGGGACTATAAAAGATTGAAATTGGAATTTCATCAAAAGTATTACCCTATGCATCTTATTCATCGTGATCGCAATTATATATATAATTTCTGGCCTCGCGAAGGAGAAAACATCGCTCAAGCTTGGGGGAGGCTTAAATCAATGTTATATTCATGCCCCAATCATGAGCTCTCAAGAGAAATGATTATTCAAAATTTATATGCTCGGCTTTCTGAAAACAATCGCACCATGCTCGATACTTCTTGTGCTGGCTCTTTTATGATGAAGACTATTGGATTTAGATGGGATTTATTGGACAGAATTAAACGCAACTCTGAAGATTGGGACCTCAACAATGGTAAGGAGTCAGGTGTGACACCTAAGTTTGATTGTGTTAAATCTTTTATGGATACTGATATTTTCCGTAAGTTTAGCACTAAATATGGACTTGATTCTGAGATAGTAGCTTCTTTCTGTGAATCTTTTGCTACTTATGTTGATCTCCCTAAGGAGAAGTGGTTTAAATATCATCCTCCCATAGAAGTAAAAGTAGTTGCACCTATTAAAGTTGAAGAAAAGACTGTCACTTATAATGATCCTATTGTTCCTACTGCTTATGTTGAGAAACCACCTTTCCCTGTTAGGATAAAGGATCATGCTAAAGCTTCAACTGTGGTTTGTAAAAGCAATATTAGAACATATACACCTCCTGAGCAAGTTAAAGTTGAACCTAATATTGCTATTGTTAAAGATCTCTTGTCTGGTAATATAGATGAGCATGTTATTTATTTCTGTGATGAAACTGCTAGAATTGCTAAACCCCGTGATACAGATAAACCTAGACCTGTGGTAGTTATGCCTGTTATTTCTGTTAAAATAGGAGATCATTGTTATCATGGCTTATGTATATGGGTGCTAGTGCTAGTGTTATACCTCATGACTTATACAAAGAAACTAAGAATGAAATTGCACCTGCAGAGATAGAAGATATTGATGTCACAATTAAACTTGCCAATAGAGATACTATTTCACCAATTGGAATTGTTAGAGATGTTGAAGTCTTGTGTGGGAAAACTAAATATCCTGCTGATTTTCTTGTTCTTACTTCTCCACAAGATAGCTTTTGTCCCATTATATTTGGTAGACCCTTCTTGAACACTGTTAATGCTAGGATAAATTGTGAAAAGAATGTTGTTACTATTGGCTTGGATGATATGGTTCATGAGTTTAATTTTTCTAAATTTAGTAAACAACATCGTGAGGAAGAATTGCCTAGTAAGGATGAAATTATTGGTCTTGCTTCTATTGCCGTACCTCCTAGTGATCCTTCTATTGTCGTACCTCATGACTGATACCAAGAAATTATGCATGACATTACACCTGTTGAGTTAGAAGAAATTGATGTTACTATTAAACTTGCTAATAGAGATACTATTTCACCAATGGGAATTGTTAGAGATGTTGAAGTCTTGTGTGGGAAAACTAAATATCCTGCTGATTTTCTTGTTCTGGGTTCCCCACAAGATAGCTTTTGTCCCATTATATTTGGTAGACCCTTCTTAAATAATGTTAATGCTACCATAGATTGCACAAGGGATGTTGTTACTGTCGGCTTAGATGATATGACTCATGAGTTTAATTTCTCTAAATTTAGTAAACAACGCCATGAAGAAGAATTGCCTAGTAAGGATGAAATTATTGGTCTTGCTTCTATTGTCGTACCTCCTAATGATCCTTTAGAACAATATTTGCTAGACCATGAGAATGATATGTTTATGAATGAAAGAAGGGAAATAGATGAAATATTCTTTAAACAGGAACCTATTCTGAAACACAATTTGCCTGTTGAAATCCTAGGGGATCCCCCTCCACCTAAGGGTGATCCCGTGTTTGAGCTTAAGCCGTTGCCTGATAATCTTAAATATTCTTATCTTGATGAAAAGAAGATATATCATGTTATTATTAGTGCTATCCTTTCAGAGCATGAAGAAGAAAGATTATCGAAAACTCTGAAGAAGCACTGTGCTGCTATTGGATATACTCTTGATGATCTTAAGGGCATTAGTCCCACTCTATGTCAACATAAAATAAATTTGGAAGGAGATGCCAAACCAGTTTGTGATCCTCAATGACGTCTGAATCCTAAAATGAAAGAAGTGGTAAGAAAAGAAATACTTAAGCTTCTGGAGGCAGGTATAATCTATCCCGTTGCTGATAGTGAGTGGGTAAGTCCTGTCCATTGTGTCCCTAAGAAGGGAGGTATTACTGTTGTTCCTAATGATAAAGATGAATTGATTCCACAAAGAATTATCATAGGTTATAGGATGGTAATTGATTTCCGCAAATTAAATAAAGCTACTAAGAAAGATCATTACCCCTTACCTTTTATTGATCAAATGCTAGAAAGATTATGCAAACATACACACTATTGCTTTCTAGATGGTTATTTTGGTTTCTCTCAAATACCTGTGTAGGCTAGAGATCAATCTAAGACTACTTTTACATGCCCTTTTGGTACTTTTGCTTATAGACGTATGCCTTTTGGTTTATGTAATGCACCTGCTACCTTTCAAAGATGTATGATGGCTATATTCTCTGACTTTTGTGAAAAGATTTGTGAGGTTTTCATGGACGACTTTTCCGTCTATGGTTCCTCTTTTGATGATTGCTTGAGCAATGTTGATCGAGTTTTGCAGAGATGTGAAGAAACTAATCTTGTCTTGAATTGGGAAAAGTGTCACTTTATGGTTAATGAAGGTATTGTCTTGGGGCACAAAGTTTATGAAAAAGGTATTGAAGTTGATAAAGCCAAGGTTGATGCTATTGAAAAGATGCCATGTCCCAAGGACATCAAAGGTATAAGAAGTTTCCTTGGTCATGCTGGATTTTATAGGAGGTTCATTAAGGACTTCTCAAAAATCTCTCGGCCTCTGACTAATTTATTGCAAAAAGATATACCATTTGTCTTTGATGATGATTGGGTAGAAGCATTTGAAATACTTAAGAAAGCATTAGTCTCTACACCTGTTGTTCAGCCACCTGATTGGAATTTACCCTTTGAAATTATGTGCGATGCTAGTGATTATGCTATAGGTGCTGTTCTAGGGCAAAGAGTTGATAAGAAATTAAATGTTATTCATTATGCTAGTAAGACTCTAGACAATGCTCAAAGAAATTATACTACTAGTGAAAAAGAGCTTTTAGCAGTTGTATTTGCTTGTGATAAGTTCAGATCTTATATTGTTGATTCTAAAGTAACTATTCAAACTGATCATGCTGCTATTAAATACCTTATGGAAAAGAAAGATGCTAAACCTAGACTTATTAGATGGGTTCTCTTGCTACAAGAATTTGATTTGCATATTGTTGATAGAAAGGGAGCTGAAAACCCCGTTGCAGACAACTTGTCTAGGTTAGAAAATATTCTTGATGACCCACTGCCTATTAATGATAACTTTCCTGATGAACAATTAAATTTTATAAGTACTTCTCGTAGTACTCCATGGTATGCTGATTATGCTAATTATATTGTTGCTAAGTTTATACCACCTAGCTTCACATACCAGCAAAAGAAAAAGTTTTTATATGACTTGAGACATTACTTTTGGGATGACCCACATCTTTATAAAGAAGGAGTAGATGGTGTTATTAGACGTTGTGTACCTGAGCATGAACAGGAACAGATCCTACGCAAGTGTCATTCCGAGTCTTATGGAGGACACCACGCTGGAGATAGAACTGCACATAAGGTACTTCAATCTGGTTTTTATTGGCCTACTCTCTTCAAGGATGCCCGTAAGTTTGTCTTGTCTTGTGAGGAATGTCAAAGAATTGGTAATATTAGTAGACATCAAGAAATGCCTATGAATTATTCACTTGTTATTGAACCATTTGATGTTTGGGGCTTTGATTATATGGGACCTTTTCCTGCCTCTAATGGATACACACATATTTTAGTTGCTGTTGATTACGTTACTAAGTGGGTAGAAGCTATTCCAACTAGTAGTGTTGATCATAACACTTCTATTAAAATGCTTAAAGAAGTTATTTTTCCAAGGTTTGGAGTCCCTAGATATTTAATGACTGATGGTGGTTCACACTTTATTCATGGTGCCTTCCGTAAAATGCTTGCTAAATATGATGTTAATCATAGAATTGCATCTCCTTATCACCCACAGTCTAGTGGTCAAGTAGAGTTGAGCAATAGAGAGCTCAAATTAATTTTGCAAAAGATTGTTAATAGGTCTAGAAAGAATTGGTCTAAGAAACTTGATGATGCATTATGGGCATATAGAACTGCATACAAAAATCCTATTGGTATGTCTCCGTATAAAATGGTTTATGGAAAAGCATGTCACTTACCTCTCGAACTAGAACATAAGGCATATTGGGCTACTAAAGAACTCAACTATGATTTTAAACTTGCCGGTGAGAAGAGGTTATTTGATATTAACTCACTTGATGAATGGAGAACCCAGGCTTATGAAAATGCCAAATTGTTTAAATAAAAAGTTAAAAGATGGCATGACAAAAGCATACAAAAGTGTGAGTTTAATGTAGGTGATTATGTATTGCTATACAACTCTCGTTTAAGATTTTTTTGCAGGAAAACTTCTCTCTAAATGGGAAGGCCCCTATGTTATCAAGGAGGTCTATCGTTCCGGTGCCATAAAAATCAACAACTTCGAGGGCACAAATCCGAAGGTGGTAAACAGTCAAAGAATTAAACATTATATCTCAGGTAATCCCATAAATGTTGAAACCAATATTATTGAAACTGTAACCCCGGAGGAATACATAAGGGACACTTTCCGGAACATTTTAGACTCCGAAAAGGAATAGGTATGTGGTACGGTAAGTAAACCGACTCCAAAACAATTTTTAAGGCAATATTTCTCCGTTTTGGAATATTTAGAAAAATAGAAAAATAAGTAGCAGTCCGGGAAGGACACGAGGGCCCCACGAGGGTGGTGGGCGCGCCCTACCCCCCTGGGCGCGCCCCCTACCTCGTGAGCACCTCGTGTGCCTTCCGGACTCCGTTTTCTTGCGCGATACGTATTTTGGTCGATAAAAATTCATTATATATTCTCCCGAAGGTTTTGACTCCCGTATCACGCAAATTTCCTCTGTTTTTGTTTTCGAGCTGTTGCTGCTGTAGATTAGAGCAAGATGTCTTCTCAAGAGTCAATCGGGGAGAGCCGGGTATCTAATCCGGCACCGGAACCAAGGGCAAACAGCGACGCTGACCACTTTGGGCCAGCAACGGAGGAAGAGATGGAGGTTGACTTGATGAGAGTAGATGCCATGGAGGATCAAGAAGTCACCTCTCGCCTCCGAGCTGGGTTCACGATGGGGGAACTACAAAGCTCAGCTATTCCAAACTCGGTTATCCCTTCTAATGTTAGATTTATTTCTTATGAAAATATGGAGAGGAGTGTCACTTGTTCTCCCGCAGCTATGCAACACCCTTGGGTGCAAGGAGCTTTAGTTGTCACAGGAAAGCTTCGTAAGGAAATAATGGACCTCAAACAGTAAGTCAATAAGCTCGAGGAGGAGAACCGCATCCTGAGGGGAATCATCGCAAAGAATATTACACCTACAACAAAGAAGCAGATATAATCACATGGGTATGGGCACTCCCCTTGGCAACTGCCAAGCTTGGGGGAGGTGCCCCCGTATCGTATCACCATCACAACTCCTATCTTTATCATTTTTCTTAGTTCGATCCTATTAGAAGTATCCTGATCTAGTAGAATAAAGTTTATGGCATGATCTAGTTTTGAGTTTTGTTTTATGATCTCTATTTGTAATCGAGTCCGTGAGCTATATATAATAAAGATTAGTGTTGAGTCAAGGGCTTGGTTATTTTGCCATGATCTTGGGTGAATAAGAGAAAGAAGAAAAGAATAAAATGAAACAAAAAGTTCATATTGATCTTATTGAGAGTAATGACTTCACATAGAAAGAATATGATGATTAAAAGTTGTTGGGAGTTGGCAGACATAGCTTTGGTCATTGTTGCAATTAATAGGAAGTAATAAGGAAAGAGAAGTTTTCACATATAGATGTATTATCATTGACATCTTTTATGATTGGGAGCACTCATTAAAATATGACATGCTAAAGAGTTGATGTTGGACAAGGAAGACAACGTAATGAGTTATGTCTTTCTTATATCTGAGATAAAGTATGTTGTCATGGATCCTCTAACTTGTTGAGCTTGCATTTCCCCCTCATGCTAGCCAAATTCTCAGCACCAAGTAGAAATACTACTTGTGCTTCCAAATACCCTTAAACCAGTTTTGCCATGAGAGTCCACCATATCTACCTATGGATTGCATAAGATCCTTCAAGTAAGTTGTCATCGGTGCAAAGCAATAAAAATTGCTCTAAATATGTATGATTGATTGGTGTGGGAGAAATAAGCTTTATACGATCTTGTGATGTGGAAGTAATAAAAGCGACGGACTGCATAATAAAGGTTCATATCACAAGGGGCAATATAAAGTGACGTTCTTTCGCATTGAGATTTTATGCATCCAACCATAAAAGCGCATGGCAACCTCTGCTTCCCTCTGCGAAGGGCCTATCCTTTATCATTATCTTCTACCTTATGCAAGAGTCATGGTGATCTTCACCTTTTCTTTTTCATTTTATCCTTCGGCAAGCTCAGAATGTTGGAAAGAACATGATATATATATATATATCTAATTGGATGTAGGGGAGCATGAACCATTATTGTTGACATTACCCTTGAGGTAAAAGGTTGTGGGGCAAAACTATAAGCCCCTATCTTTCTCTGTGTCCGATTAAAACTCCGTAACCACAAGTATTCCGTGAGTGTTAGCAATTATGGAGGACTAAATGATAGTTGAGTATGTGGACTTGCTTTTTAGCTCTAACATAGACTCTTTCTGATGTTATGATAAATTGCAATTTCTTCAATGACTGAGATTATGGTTTGTCGGAGCCCAATAAGGTTTATGATTTATACTTTTGCATTGTGAATAGATCATCACTTGAACATAAGTAACATATGACAAAATCTATATATGTTGTTGTTATGAGAATAATCATGATGCCTTCATGTCCGTATTTTATTTTTATCGATGCCTCTACCTCTAAACATGAGGACATATTTATTGTTATCGACTTTTCGCTTGAGGACAAGCGAGGTCTAAGCTTGGGGGAGTTGATACGTCCATTTTGCATCATGCTTTTATATCGATATTTATTGCATTATGGACTATTATTTCACTTTATGTCACAATACTTATGGCTATTCTCTCTTATTTTACAAGGTTTACATAAGGAGGGAGAATGCCGGCAGCTGGAATTCTGGGCTGGAAAAGGAGAAAATATTAGAGACCTATTCCGCGCAACTCCAAAAGTCCTGAAACTCCACGAAACATCTTAAAATAAATAAAGAAAAATCCTCGCCAAAGATGAAGGCCAGGGGGCCCACACCCTGCTCACGAGGGTGCCCCCCCCTAGGGCGCGCCCCCCTACCATGTGGGCCCCCTGGTGGCTCTCCGATGCCCATCTTCTCCTATATGAAGTCTTTCGATGAGAAAAAAATAGAGAGGAACTTTTCGGGACGAGACTCCGCCGCCACGAGGCGGAACCTTGGCGGATCCAATCTAGAGCTCCGGCGGAGCTGTTCTTCCGGGGAAACTTCCCTCCCGGAGGGGGAAATCATCACCAACACTCCTCTCATCGGGAGAGGGCAATCTCCATCAACATCTTCACCAGCACCATCTCATCTCCAAACCCTAGTTCATCTCTTGTATCCAATTCTTGTCTCAAAGTCCGGGATTGGTGCTAGTAGGTTGCTAGTAGTGTTGATTGCTCTTTGTAGTTGATGCTAGTTGGTTTATTTGGTGGAAGATCATATGTTCAGATCCTATATGCATATTATTACCCCTCTGATTATGAACATGAATATGCTTTGTGAGTAATTACGTTTGTTCCTGGGGACAAGGGAGAAGTCTTTCTATTAGTAGTCATGTGAATTTGGTATTCGTTTGATATTTTGATAAGATGTATGTTGTCTAGCCTCTAGTGGTGTTATGTGAACGTCGACTACATAACACTTCACCATTATTTGGGCCTAGAGGAAGGCATTGGGAAGTAATAAGTAGATGATGGGTTGCTAGAGTGACAGAAGCTTAAACCCTAGTTTATGCGTTGCTTCGTAAGGGGCTGATTTGGATCCATATGTTTCATGTTATGGTTAGGTTTACCTTAATACTTTTGTTGTAGTTGCGGATGCTTGCAATAGAGGTTAATCATAAGTGGGATGCTTGTTCAAGTAAGAACAGCACCCAAGCACCGGTCCACCCACATATCAAATTATCAAAGTACCGAACGTGAATCATATGAACGTGATGAAAACTAGCTTGACGATATTCCCATGTGTCCTCGGGAGTGCTTTTCCTTATATAAGAGTTTGTCCAGGCTTGTCCTTTGCTACAAAAAGGATTGGGCCACCTTGATGCACTTTATTTACTTTTGTTACTTGTTGCTCGTTGCAAATTATCTCACCACAAAACTATCTGTTACCACTTATTTCAGTACTTGCAGAGAATACCTTGCTGAAAACCGCTTATCATTTCCTTCTGCTCCTCGTTGGGTTCGACACTCTTACTTATCGAAAGGACTACGATAGATCCCCTATACTTGTGGGTCATCAGCTACTATGAACACTAGTAAAGCACACATCAATAACATGTATATCAAATATACCTCATACGTCTCCAACGTATCTATAATTTTTTATTGTTCCATGCTATTATATTACCCATTTTGGATGTTTATGGGCTTTATTATACACTTATATATTATTTTTGGGACTAACCTATTAACTAGAGGCCCAGCCCAAATTGTTGTTTTCTTGCCTATTTCAGTGTTTCGAAGAAAAGGAATATCAAATGGAGTCCAAACGGAATGAAACCTTAGGGAGAGTTATTTTTGGAACGGAAGCAACCCAGGAGACTTGGAGTAGACGTCAAGGAAGCTTCGAGGAAGCCACGAGGCAGGGAGGCGCGCCCTACCCCCTGGGCACGCCACCCACCCTCGTGGGCCCCTCGTGGCTCCCCTGACCGACTTCTTTCGCCTATATATGTCCATATACCCTAAAACATCGAGGAGCAGAATAGATCGGGAGTTCCACCGCCAGAAGCCTCCGTAGCCACCGAAAACCAATCTAGACCCGTTCCGGCACCCTGCCGGAGGGGGGAATCCCTCTCCGGTGGTCATCTTCATCATCCCGGCGCTCTCCATGACGAGGATGGAGTAGTTTGCCCTCGGGGCTGAGGGTATGTACCAGTAGCTATGTGTTTGATATATATCTCTCTCTCTAGTGTTCTTGAGGTGGTACTATCTTGATGTATCGCGAGCTTTGCTATTATAGTTGGAACTTATGATGTTTCTCCCCCTCTACTCTCTTGTGATGAATTGAGTTTTCCCTTTGAAGTTATCTTATCGGATTGAGTCTTTAAGGATTTGAGAACACTTGATGTATGTCTTTCATGTGCTTATCTATGGTGACAATGGGATATCACGTGATCCACTTGATGTATGTTTTGGTGATCAACTTGTGAGTTCCGTGACCTCGTGAACTTATGCATAGGGGTTGGCACACGTTTTCGTCTTGATTCTCCGGTAGAAACTTTGGGGCACTCTTTGAAGTTCTATGTGTTGGTTGAATAGATGAATGTGAGATTGTGTGATGCATATCGTATAATCATACCCACGGATACTTGAGGTGACATTGGAGTATCTAGGTGACATTAGGGTTTTGGTTGATTTGTGTCTTAAGGTGTTATTCCAGTACGAACTCTAGGATAGATACGGAAATAATAGCTTCATGTTATTTTACTACGGACTCCTGAATAGATCGATCAGAAAGAATAACTTTGAGGTGGTTTCGTACCCTACCATAATCTCTTCGTTTGTTCTCCACTATTAGTGACTTTGGAGTGACTCTTTGTTGCATGTTTAGGGATAGTTATATGATCCAATTATGTTATTATTGTTGAGAGAACTTGCACTAGTGAAAGTATGAACCCTAAGCCTTGTTTCAACACATTGCAATACCGTTTACGCTCACTTTTATCGCTTGCTACCTTGCTGTTTTTATATTTTCATATTACAAATACCCATATCTACCATCCATATTGCACTTGTATCACCATCTCTTCGCCGAACTAGTGCACCTATACAATTTACCATTGTATTGGGTGTGTTGGGGACACAAGAGACTCTTTCTTATTTGGTTGCAGGATTGTTTGATAGAGACCATATTCATCCTACGCCTCCCATGGATTGATAAACCTTAGGTCATCCACTTGAGGGAAATTTGCTAATGTCCTACAAACCTCTACACTTGGAGGCCCAACAACGTCTACAAGAAGAAGGTTGTGTAGTAGACATTGATACGTCCATTTTGCATCATGCTTTTATATCGATATTTATTGCATTATGGGTTGTTATTTCACATTATGTCACAATACTTATGGCTATTCTCTCTTATTTTACAAGGTTTACATAAGGAGAGAGAATGCCGGCAGCTGGAATTCTGGGCTGGAACAGGAGCAAATATTAGAGACCTATTCTGCACAACTCCAAAAGTCCTGAAACTCCACGGAACACCTTATAATAAATAATGAAAAATCCTCGCCAAAGATGAAGACCAGGGGGGCCCACACCCTGCTCACGAGGGTGGGGGGCGCCCCCCCTAGGGCGCGCCCCCCTACCTCGTGGGCACCCTGGTGGCTCTCCGATGACCATCTTCTCCTATATGAAGTCTTTCGCCGAGAAAAAATAGGAAGCAACCTTTCAGGACGAAACTCCGCCGCCACAAGGCGGAACCTTGGCGGATCCAATCTAGAGCTCCAACAGAGCTGTTCTGCCGGGGAAACTTCCCTCCCGGAGGGGGAAATCATCGCCATCGTCATCACCAATGCTCCTCTCATCGGGAGAGGGCAATATCCATCAACATCTTCATCAGCACCATCTCATCTCAAAACCCTAGTTCATCTCTTGTATCCAATTCTTGTCTCCAAGTCCGGGATTGGTGCTAGTAGGTTGCTAGTAGTGTTAATTATTCCTTGTAGTTGATGCTAGTTGGTTTAATTGGTGGAAGATCATATGTTCAGATCATTTATGCATATTATTACCCCTCTGATTATGAACATGAATATGCTTTGTGAGTAGTTATGTTTGTTCCTGAGGACAAGGGAGAAGTCTTGCTATTTGTAGTCATGTGAATTTGGTATTCGTTCGATATTTTAACGAGATGTATGTTGTCAGCCTCTAGTGGTGTTATGTGAATGTCGACTACATAACACTTCACCATTATTTGGGCCTAGAGGAAGGCATTGGGAAGTAATAAGTAGATGATGGGTTGCTAGAGTGATAGAAGCTTAAACCCTAGTTTATGCGTTGCTTCATAAGGGGCTGATTTGGATCCATATGTTTCATGTTATGGTTAGGTTTACCTTAATACTTTTGTTGTAGTTGCGGATGCTTGCAATAGAGGTTAATCATAAGTGGGATGCTTTTTCAAGTAAGAACAGCACCCAAGCACCGGTCCACCCACATATCAAATTATCAAAGTACCAAACGCGAATCATATGAACGTGATGAAAACTAGCTTGACGATATTCCCATGTGTCCTCGGGGGCGCTTTTCCTATTATAAGAGTTTGTTTCGGCTTGTCCTTTGCTACAAAAAGGATTGGGCCACCTTGCTGCACTTTATTTACTTTTGTTACTTGTTGCTTGTTACAATTTATCTTATCACAAAACTATATGTTACCACTTATTTCAGTACTTGCAGAGAATACCTTGCTGAAAACTGCGTATCATTTCCTTCTGCTCCTTATTGGGTTCGACACTCTTACTTATCGAAAGGACTACGATAGATCCCCTATACTTGTGGGTCATCGAGACTCTTTTCTGGCGCCGTTGCCGGGGAGTGTAGCGCCTTTGGTAGGTGGAATTTGGTAAGGAAAAATTTATATAGTGTGCTGAAATTTACTGTCACTTGTTACTATGGAAAGTAAATCTATGAGGGGCTTGTTCGGGGTATCTTCACCCCGTCCAGTAGAGCAAAGAGTTGCTCCTCAACCTACTGAACCTATTGAAAATGAAACTCCTTTTGAATTTCCTTCGGGTATGATGGAAAAACTGCTAGCTAACCCTTTTACAGGAGATGGAACAAAGCATCCTGATGAGCACTTAATATATGTGGATGAAGTTTGTGGATTATTTAAGCTTGCAGGTATACCCGATGATGTTGCTAAGAATAAAGTCTTCCCTTTATCTTTGAAGGGAGACGCATTGATATGGTATAGGCTATGTGATGATATGATATCGTGGGACTATAAAAGATTGAAATTGGTAGGTGGAATTTGGTAAGGAAAAATTTATATAGTGTGCTGAAATTTACTGTCACTTGTTACTATGGAAAGTAATTCTCTGAGGGGCTTGTTCGGGGTATCTTCACCCCGTCCAGTAGAGAAAAGAGTTGCTCCTCAACCTACTGAACCTATTGAAAATGAAACTCCTTTTGAATTTCCTTCGGGTATGATGGAAAGACTGCTAGCTAACCCTTTTACAGGAGATGGAACAAAGCATCCTGATGAGCACTTAATATATGTGGATGAAGTTTGTGGATTATTTAAGCTTCCAGGTATACCCGATGATGTTGCTAAGAAGAAGGTCTTCCCTTTTTCTTTGAAGGGAGACGCATTGATATGGTATAGGCTATGTGATGATATGAGATCATGGGACTATAAAAGATTAAAGCTGGAATTTCATCGAAAGTATTACCCTATGCATCTTGTTCATTGTGATCGCAATTATGTATATAATTTCTGGCCTCGCGAAGGAGAAAGCATCGCTCAAGCTTGGGGGAGGCTTAAATCAATGTTATATTCATGCCCCAATCACGAGCTCTCAAGAGAAATGATTATATGCAAAGTTTTTATGCTCGGCTTTCTGATAACAATCGCACCATGCTCGATACTTCTTGTGATGGCTCTTTTATGATGAAGACTATTGAATTCAGATGGAATTTATTGGATAGAATTAAATGCAACTCTGAAGATTAGGACCTCGACGGAGGTAAGGAGTCAGGTATGACACCTAAGTTTTATTGTGTTAAATATTTTATGGACACCGATAATTTTTGTAAGTTTAGCACTAAATATGGACTTGATTGTGAGATAGTAGCTTCTTTCTGTGAATATTTTGCTACTTATGTTGATCTCCCTAAGGAGAAGTGGTTTAAATATCATCCTCCCATAGAAGTAAAAGTAGCTTCACCTATTAAAGTTGAAGAAAAGACTGTCACTTATAATGATCCTATTGTTCCTACTTCTTATGTTGAGAAACCACCTTTCCCTGTTAGAATAAAGGATCATGCTAAAGCTTCAACTGTTGTTCGTAAAAGCAATATTAGAACTTATACACCTCCTGAAGCAAGTTAAAGTAGAACCTAATATTGCTATTGTTAAAGATCTCTTGTCTGATAATATTGATGGGCATGTTATTCAGTTCAATGTGAAACTGCTAGAATTGCTAAACCTTGTGCTAAAGATAAACATAGACCTATGGTAGGCGTGCCTGTTATTTCTGTTAAAATAGGAGATCATTGTTATCATGGCTTATATGATATGGGTGCGAGTGCTACTGTTAAACCACATACTTTATACGAAGAAATTAAGAATGAAATTGCACCTGCTGAGTTAGAAGGTATTGATGTCACAATTAAACTTGCCAATAGAGATACTATTTCACCAATTGGAATTTTTAGAGATGTTGAAGTCTTGTGTGGGAAAACTAAATATCCTGCTGATTTTCTTGTTCTTACTTCTCCGCAAGATAGCTTTTGTCCCATTATATTTGGTAGACCCTTCTTAAATATTGTCAATGCTACCATAGATTGCACAAAGAATGTTGTTACTGTTGGCTTGGATGATATGGTTCATGAGTTTAATTTCTCTACATTTAGTAAACCAACATCATGAGGAAGAATTACCTAGTAAGGATGAATTATTGTCTTGCTTCTATTGCCTTACCCCTAGTGATCCTTTAGAACAATATTTGCTAGACCATGAAAATGATATGTTCATGACTGAAAGAAGAGAAATAGATGAAGTATTCTTTAAACATGAACCTATTCTGAAACACAATTTCCTGTTGAAGTTTTAGGGGATCCTCCTCCACCTAAGGGTGATCCCGTGTTTGAGCTTAAACCCTTGCCTGATAATCTTAAATATGCTTATCTTGATGAAAAGAAGATATATCATGTTATTATTAGTGCTAACCTTTCAGAGCATGAAGAAGAAAGATTATTGAAAACTCTGAAGAAGCATCATGCTGCTATTGGATATACTCTTGATGATCTTAAGGGCATTAGTCCCACTCTATGTCAACATAAAATAAATTTGGAAGCAGATACCAAACCAGTTCGTGATCCTCAACGACGTCTGAATCCTAAAATGAAAGAAGTGGTAAGAAAAGAAATACTAAAGCTTCTGGAGGCAGGTATAATCTATCCCATTGCTGATAGTGAGTGGGTAAGTCCTGTCCATTGTGTCCCTAAGAAGGGAGGTATTACTGTTGTTCCTAATGATAAAGATGAATTGATTCCACAAAGAATTATCACAGGTTATAGGATGGTAATTGATTTCTGCAAATTAAATAAAGCTACTAAGAAAGATTATTACCCCTTACCTTTTATTGATCAAATGCTAGAAAGATTATGCAAACATACACACTATTGCTTTCTAGATGGTTATTCTGGTTTCTCTCAAATACCTGTGTCGGCTAGAGATCAATCAAAGACTACTTTTACTTGCCCTTTTGGTACTTTTGCTTATAGACGTATGCCTTTTGGTTTATGTAATGCACCCGCTACCTTTCAAAGATGCATGATGGCTATATTCTCTGACTTTTGAAAAGATTTGTGAGGTTTTCATGGATGATTTTTCCGTCTATGGTTCCTCTTTTGACGATTGCTTGAGCAATCTTGATCGAGTTTTGCAGAGATGTGAAGAAACTAATCTTGTCTTGAATTGGGAAAAGTGCCACTTTATGGTTAATGAAGGTATTTTCTTGGGGCATAAAGTTTCTGAAAGAGGTATTGAAGTTGATAAAGCCAAGGTTGATGCTATTGAAAAGATGCCATGTCCCAAGGACATCAAAGGTATAAGAAGTTTCCTTGGTCACGCCGGATTTTACACGAGGTTCATTAAGGACTTCTCAAAAATTTCTCGGCCTCTGACTAATTTATTGCAAAAAGATATACCATTTGTCTTTGATGATGATTGTGTAGAAGCATTTGAAATACTTAAGAAAGCATTAGTCACTGCACCTGTTGTTCAGCCGCTTGATTGGAACCTACCCTTTGAAATATGTGTGATGCTAGTGATTATGATGTAGGTGCTCTTCTAGGGCAAAGAGTTGATAAGAAATTAAATGTTATTCATTATGCTAGTAAACAATGCTCAAAGAAATTATGCTACTACTGAAAAAGAGCTTTTAGCACCCAGTCAAAAAAAAGAGCTTTTAGCAGTTGTATTTGCTTGTGATAAGTTTAGATCTTATATTGTTGATTCTAAAGTAACTATTCACACTGATCATGCTTCTATTAAATATCTTATGGAAAAGAAAGATGCTAAACCTAGACTAATTAGATGGGTTCTCTTGCTACAAGAATTTGATTTGAATATTGTTGATAGAAAGGGAGCTGAGAACCCCGTTGCAGACAACTTATCTAGGTTAGAAAATATTCTTGATGACGCACTACCTATTAATGATGACTTTCTTGATGAACAATTAAATGTTATAAGTACTTCAAGTAGTACTCCATGGTATGCTGATTATGCTAATTATATTGTTGCTAAGTTTATACCACCTAGTTTCACATACCAGCAAAAGAAAAAGTTTTTCTATGACTTGAGACATTACTTTTGGGATGACCCACATCGTTATAAAGGAGTAGATGGTGTTATTAGGCGTTGTGTACCTGAGCATGAACAGGAACAGATCCTAAGCAAGTGTCATTCCGAGTCTTATGGAGGACACCACGCTGGAGATAGAACTTCAAATAAGGTATTGCAATCTGGGTTTTATTGGCCTACTCTCTTCAAGGATGCCCGTAAGTTTGTCTTGTCTTGTGATGAATGTCAAAGAATTGGTAATATTAGTAGACATCAAGAAATGCCTATGAATTATTCTCTTGTTATTGAACCATTTGATGTTTGGGGATTTGATTATATGGGACCTTTTCCTGCCTCTAATGGATACACAAACATTTGGTTGTTGTTGATTACATTACTAAGTGGGTAGAAGCTATTCCAACTAGTAGTGCTGATCATAACACTTCTATTAAAATGCTTAAGGAAGTTATTTTCCCGAGGTTTGGAGTCCCTAGATATTTAATGACTGATGGTGGTTCACACTTTATTCATGGTGCTTTCCGTAAAATGCTTGCTAAATATGATGTTAATCATAGAATTTCATCTCCTTGTCACCCACAGTCTAGTGGTCAAGTAGAATTGAGCAATAGAGAGCTCAAATTAATTTTGCAAAAGACTTTAATAGGTCTAGAAAGAATTGGTCTAAGAAACTTGATGATGCATTATGGGCTTATAGAACTGCATATAAAAATCCTATGGGTATGTCTTTGTATAAAATGGTTTATGGAAAAGCATGTCACTTACCTCTCGAACTAGAACATAAGGCATATGGGCTATTAAAGAAGTAAACTTGTCAGTGAGAAGAGGTTATTTGATATTAGCTCACTTGATGAATGGAGAACCCAAGCTTATGAAAATGCCAAGTTGTTTAAAGAAAAAGTTAAAAGATGGCATGACAAAAGGATACAAAAGCGTGAGTTTAATGTAGGTGATTATGTATTGCTATACAACTCTCGTTTAAGATTTTTTGCAGGGAAACTTCTCTCTAAATGGGAAGTCCCCTATGTTATCGAGGAGGTCTATCGTTCCGGTGCCATAAAAATCAACAACTTCGAAGGCACAAATCCGAAGGTGGTAAATGGTCAAAGAATCAAACATTATATCTCAGGTAATCCCATAAATGTTGAAACCAATATTATTGAAAACGTAACCCCGGAGGAATACATAAGGGACACTTTCCAGAACGTTTCATACTCCGAAAAGGAATAGGTATGTGGTACGGTAAGTAAACCGACTCCAAAACAATTTTTAAGGCAATATTTCTCCGTTTTGGAATATTTAGAACAATAGAAAATTAAGTAGCAGTCCGGGAAGGACACGAGGGCCCCACGAGGGTGGAGGGCGCGCCCCCTACCTCGTGAGCACCTCGTGTGCCTTCCGGACTCCGTTTTCTTGCACGATACGTATTTTGGTCGGCAAAAATTCATTATATAATCTCCCGGGGGTTTTGACTCCCGTATCATGCAAAATTTTCCTGTTTTTGTTTCGAGCTGTTTTTCTGACAGATCTAGATTATCATGATGTCCCCAAGTGCTTCCAAGGACAAGTTCTTTGAGAAGGTCATCAACCCTTACCTCGCAGAGGTGTTGCGACACCCTCAAACCATTGAGATGCATGATGGGTTGCTGCACATCTGCGATGCTGAGGGACCAAAGGGAACCGGAAGCATGGAGACAAGGCTCGAAGCAATGGAGAAACAAATTTTCAAGTGCCAGGGGATGGTGGAGCATGGAATCAACGCTAGCCACACGATGCTCGCGGAGTTCACTAACAACTACAAGCCGGATGCCAAGAACACCGAGGAGGCCATCTTCAAGCTACATGAGAGGATCGAGCACCTCCAAGCCCAAATCTATGACCTGCAAAACCAAAACTGTGAGTATGAATATAGATTCAAAAGAATGAGTTTGGCTGCAGATTCGAGGATTTCGGAGACTCGATCATCCTTCTATGATGGTGAACCTATGCCTTGGAAGATGGATGACAAGCCCGCATCATCAACAACACTTCCACCTTCTTCACCAACCAAGGAGATATAATCACATGGGTATGGGCACTCCCCTTGGCAACAGCCAAGCTTGGGGGAGGTGCCCCGGTATCATATCACCATCACTTTTATCTTTACCGTTTTTCTTAGTTCAATCCTTTTGGTAGTATTTTGATCTAGTAGAATAAAGTTTATGGCATGATCTAGTTGTGAGTTTTGCTTTATTATCCTTCTATGTAATCGAGTCCGTGAGCTATATAATAAAGATTAGTGTTGAGTCAAGGGCTTGGTTTTCTTGCTATAATCTTGGGTGAATAAAAAAAGAGAAAAAGAATAAAAAGAAACAAAAGTTCATATTGATCTTATTGATCGTAATGACTTCACATAGAAAGAGTGTGATGATTAAAAGTTGTTGGGAGTTGGCAGACATAGCTTTGGTCATCGTTGCAATTAATAAGAAGTAATAAGGAAAGAGAGGTTTCACATATAAATATACTATTATTGACATCTTTTATGATTGGGAGCACTCATCAAAATATGACATGCTAAAGAGTTGATGTTGGACAAGGAAGACAACGTAATGGGTTATGCTTTCTTATATCTGAGATAAAGTATGTTGTCATGGATCATCCAACATGTTGAGCTTGCCTTTCCCCCTCATGCTAGCCAAATCCTCAGCACCAAGTAGAGATACTACTTGTGCTTCCAAATATCCTTAAACCAGTTTTGCCATGAGAGTCCACCATATCTACCTATGGATTGAATAAGATCCTTCAAGTAAGTTGTCATCGGTGCAAAGCAATAAAAATTTCTCTCTAAATATGTATGATTGATTGGTGTGGGAGAAATAAGCTTTATATGATCTTGTGACGTGGAAGTAATAAAATGGACGGACTGCATAATAAAGGTTCATATCACAAGGGGCAATATAAAGTGGCATTCTTTCGCATTAAGATTTTGTGCATCCAACCATAAAAGTGCATGGCAACCTCTGCTTCCCTCTAAGAAGGGCCTATCTTTTATTATTATCTTCTACCTTATGCAAGTGTCATGGTGATCTTCACCTTTCCTTTTTCATTTTATCCTTTGGCAAGCCCAGCATGTTGGAAAGAACCTGATATATATATAGGGTGGGTCTATTATGATAACACCCTTAAGAGTCTTATTCTGATAACACTTTGGCTTATTCTGCTAACACCCCACGCTGCATCCACCTACGAACCGAACCGCCCCAACAAAAGAAAAATCCACCACACCCCCACGTCCAGACCTTATCCGTTTGCACCTCCCCCACCCCATCCCGACTACCTTCTTCCTCACCCACGACCCACTCCCCCGACGCCGCCAACTACTACGAAGCTCCGACCACCACGACGCCCCGACCACACCATCCTCCCAGGCGACACGGCTCCAATCCACGCCACCTTCTCCTCCGACAGCGCTCCGGTGAAGGATCCAGGCGGGCCTGGTCAAATCGTGCCGCCATGCCCCCCGCAGGCGCCGGATCTCGGGCATCCGCACCCCCCCCTCCCGCGCGCCTGCACCTCACGACGAGGTAGGCCACCCCGACCTCGCCATGGGCGGCAAAGCGCCCCTGATGCCCACCTTTCTCTTCCCTCTGGTACCTCGCCCCGCTCCACCTTCATCGCGCAGCAGGAGCACCCCCGCTCCAACTTCCTCCTCCCTCCGCCGCCCAGGACCCACCCTGCACCGGCAGTCACTTTCTGCCCGACGCCCCAGCACCCCATCCTCTCATCCCCACCCCCATCGAGCCGCTACGATCCACGCTGAAGAGACCGGATGCACATCGCCTGCCTCCGGATCCAAATAAGGTGCTCCCACCCACTACGGCATCGCCTCCCCCCAGTAGCGGCAGTCACCCCCGCAGCTCACTCCTCCCCTACCTGCAGTTCATGGCAGTCACCCCCCGCCGCTCACTCCTCCCCTACCCGCAGTTCGCCGAATCCCGCACTGGCTGGCTGCCGCAGCCCCACGCCGCTAGATAATGTAAAGGGGTGCTCCGCTGGGCTTCTGCCGGTGAGGTTGTGGTAGGAGGTCCATCCACATCTGACGACCCTCCGGCGACGGATCCAGGCGTCCCGAGGGATCTCGAATGGCCGCCTCCTCTAATGACCTCTCCATCGCCGCGACGGCGAGATCCACGCATGGGCGCACGACTCAGGAAAACGGCGACTGCAGTCGGGCGATTCTCAGGGCCTCCACCGCAGCCCTTCCTCTATCCCCTACCTCCATCTCCCCCTCCTTTGTTACAGGGCATCACCGGAAGGGCGGGCGGGAGGCCAACCTCCTTCAATCATGGAGCTGAAGGTGAACGGCGGCAACAACGCCCCATGCAGTCCAGAAATTGCATCTTTTGCTGCTTCTTTTTTTTGCCTTCGGATGCAGTTCGCCATGGCCTTGCATGCCGTCCGGTGTCACGGCCGTTTCAGTGCTTGCATGCGCCATGGCCATGCACAGATGCAGTATAGAAAATGTTTGTTTCTTTTTGCAGTGCAGATTGTATGGACGTGCAGGGCAGCACATGTACGAAGGAGAGAAAAAATAATGTCGTCATTTTTTCTGAAGTTTGTTTTATTGTTCGAGAAAACATAGACATAAATGCTCCGTCGATGTTCCTTTAAAAGACGTTCATTTTGTTGTTTGAGAAAATGCAAAGAGGAAAAGAGAGTAAAAAATGGATGTGGATGAATGCTTGTGTGTAATGTGTAGCGTGCAAACAAAAAATGTAGTCCACTCGCGTCCCCCCGCAGTGCATATTTCATTAACCAAAAAAATGTATGCAGTGCACTAGGGGGAACTAAACTCTAGAGAAAAAATAAAGAGGAAACTACAGTGCACTCCGGTCTTAAAAGAAGTCCACTCCGAAGAACTTTGAAATACACTTCACTTGGAAAAATGTATTTAAAAAATTTATGTTGTGTTTGTTGAAAGACATTTAAACTAGTAAAACAAAGTAATGAGGTTCACTCTCAAGAGTGTTGTGGATCACTTTCAAGAGTGTTGGGGTTCACTTGCTGTCCTCTATGCGGTCCACTCGTTCATCATTTTTTTATAAAAAAGATAAAAGAATCCATGTAGCTCGCTTGACCCTTGTATGCAGTGCGGTTTTTCGTCTGAAGCGGTGTGATTTTATGTTGGATGAAGCTCACTCGTCGATTTGAGTGTCGCAAAAAACAGAGTGTCGCAAAAATGTTTTCGTGTGTCTCATAATTTAGTCAACTACATCAACACTTGCAGTGCCTTTGGTCTTCGAATGTCGTTCACTCTTGAGAGTGATGCTGTTCACTTGTGCCTAGCATGAAAAATGTGAAAAAAATTAGCGAATCAACAAAAAAGTAAAGCGGTGCACTTTGATATATGATGTGGTTCACTTGCCCTAGTCTCTGCTGTCCACTCTCGTTCCTAAAAAAAGTAAAAAAAACAACAAAACCTCATATGAGAAAAATAACGTCTGACAAAAAAATTTATGCAGCTCGCTTGCTCATCCGATGCAGTGCGGTTTTCATTCTGAAGCAGTGCGGCCGGCTGAATGATGTTGTTCATCCCGTAAGTGCAAAAAAATTATTATGAAAGCGACAAAAAGTAATGCGGTTCACTTCTTGATAGTGTTGTGGTTCATTTACACCCGATGTGAATTGCACTCTATTTTCTCGTCCTTAAAAAAACTATGTTTGAATAAAATAAACCATGCAGTTCTCTAACACGTCTGATGTATTGCGGTTTTTCATCCGATGCAGTGCGGTTTTCAGTCGGGTGAAGTACCCACGTCGATTTGGGTGTTGCGAAAAACACAGTGTCTGCATTTCGGTAAATTTAAAAGTGCTCCTAAACCGTAAGGAATTAGAGAGAGTGTTCTATATGAAAAAGTTGCGTCTCGTCGATATCTTTCCAACGACATACCATTTGAATCGTTTTGACAACCGATTTGTAAAAATTTCGCAAAAAACGACCGCTGCCTCTCATCGTCTGCCGCATGATTTTCAAAATTAACTTAAAACTGTAAGGAATCTCGAAACCATTTCTACATATGAAAGTTGCGCCTTGTCCATAGCTTTCCAACGATGTATTACACGCCTCGTTTCGACAAACGGTTCAAAAACTAGAGCGAAAACAGTACCGAAAATTGCAAAAATTTCAAAAAAACAGAATTCCGCGATTTAGTAAATTTGAAACTGCTCTTAAACCGTAACGAATTAGAGAAAACAATAGTTATTAAAAAGATGCGCCTCGACAATATCTACCCAACGATGTATCATTTGCCTCATTCCGACGAGCGGTTTAGAAAAAAACGCGAAAAAACGCTCCCTGCCACTCTTTGTGGGCCGCACCATTTTTAAAACTGCTCTTAAACCGCGGGGAATCTCGAAAAGTGTTCAACATGGCGAATTTGTGCCTAATCCGTAGCTTTCCAACGGTATATTACACGCCTTGTTCCGATAAACGGTTAAAAATTATAGCGAAAACAGTACCGAAAAAACACTACGTGCAGTTTTTTCCGACGCGAAGTTCATTAGTCTCTGTAATGCAGTGCTCTTACTAAAGAAAGTGCAGTGCCCTCGCGTTGAGCATGCAGTGCGGAAGTGTTATCAGAATAACTATTTTGATAATATTATCAGAATAGACGGGCTATATATATATATATAATTGGATGTAAGGGGGCATGAGTTATTATTGTTGACATTACCCTTGAGGTAAAAGGTTGTGGGGCGAAACTATAAGCCCCTATCTTTCTCTGTGTCCGATTAAAACTCCGTAACCACAAGTATTGTGCGAGTGTTAGCAATTATGAAGGACTAGATGATAGTTGAGTATGTGGACTTGCTTTTTAGCTCTAACATAGACTCTTTCTGATGTTATGATAAATTGCAATTGTTTCAATGACTGAGGTTATAATTTGTTGGTTCTCAATAAGATTTCTGATTCATACTTTTGCATTGTGAATAGATCATCACTTGAACATAAGTAATCATATGACAATATCTATATATGTTGCTGTTATGAGAATAATCATGATGCCCTCATGTCCGTTTTTGTTTTTATCGACGCCTCTACCTCTAAACATGGGGACATATTTATTATTATCGGCTTTCGCTTGAGGACAAGCGAGGTCTAAGCTTGGGGGAGTTGATTTGATACGTCCATTTTGCATCATGCTTTTATATCGATATTTTATTGCATTATGGGTTTATTTCACATTATGTCACAATACTTATGGCTATTCTCTCTTATTTTACAAGGTTTACATAAGGAGGGAGAATGCCGGCAGCTGGAATTCTAGGCTGGAAAAGGAGCAAATATTAGAGACCTATTCTGCACAACTCCAAAAGTCCTGAAACTCCACGGAATACCTTATAATAAATAATGAAAAATCCTCGCCAAAGATGAAGACCAGGGGGCCCACACCCTTCCCACGAGGGTGGGGGGTGCCCCCCCTAGGGCGCGCCCCCTACCTCGTGGTCCCCCTGGTGGCTCTCCGATGACCATCTTCTCCTATATGAAGTCTTTCGTCGAGAAAAAAATAAGAAGCAACCTTTCGGGACGAAACTCCGCCGCCACGAGGCGGAACCTTGGCGGATCCAATCTAGAGCTCCGGAGAGCTGTTCTGCCGGGGAAACTTCCCTCCCGGAGGGGGAAATCATCACCATCGTCATCACCAACGCTCCTCTCATCGGGAGAGGGCAATCTCCATCAACATCTTCACCAGCACCATCTCATCTCCAAACCCTAGTTCATCTCTTTGTATCCAATTCTTGTCTCAAAGTCCGGGATTGGTGCTAGTAGGTTGCTAGTAGTGTTGATTACTCCTTGTAGTTGATGCTAGTTGGTTTATTTGGTGGAAGATCATATGTTCAGATCCTATATGCATATTATTACCCCTCTGATTATGAACATGAATATGCTTTGTGAGTAATTACGTTTTTCCTGAGGACAAGGGAGAAGTCTTGCTATTAGTAGTCATGTGAATTTGGTATTCGTTTGATATTTTGATAAGATGTATGTTGTCTAGCCTCTAGTGGTGTTATGTGAACGTCGACTACATAACACTTCACCATTATTTGGGCCTAGAGGAAGGCATTGGGAAGTAATAAGTAGATGATGGGTTGCTAGAGTGACAGAAGCTTAAACCCTAGTTTATGCGTTGCTTCGTAAGGGGCTGATTTGGATCCATATGTTTCATGCTATGGTTAGGTTTACCTTAATACTATTTTTGTAGTTGAGGATTCTTGCAATAGAGGTTAATCATAAGTGGGATGCTTGTTCAAGTAAGAACAACACCCAAGCACCGGTCCACCCACATATCAAATTATCAAAGTATCAAATGTGAATATATAAACGTGATGAAAACTAGCTTGACGATATTCCCATGTGTCCTCGGGAGCGCTTTTCCTATTATAAGAGTTTGTTCCGACTTGTCTTTTGCTACAAAAGGATTGGGCCACCTTGCTCCACTTTTTTTACTTTTGTTACTTGTTGCTCGTTACAATTTATCCTATCACACAACTATCTGTTACCACTTATTTCAGTACTTGCAGAGAATACCTTGCTGAAAACCGCTTATCATTTCCTTCTGCTCCTCGTTGGGTTCGACACTCTTACTTATCGAAAGGACTACGATAGATCCCCTATACTTGTGGGTCATCAAGCTCTTTTCTGGCGCCGTTGCCGGGGAGGGCTGAAAACCGTTTATCATTTCCTTCTGCTCCTTGTTGGGTTCAACACTCTTACTTATCGAAAGGACTACGATAGACCCCCTATACTTGTGGGTCATCAGACATCAAGCTCTTTTCTGGCGCCGTTGCCGGGGAGGTGAGTGCTTGAAGGTATATCTTTAGATGGTGCAATCGAATCTTTTAGTTTCTTGTTTTATCACTAGTTTAGTTTATAAAAGAAAAGTAAAAAATGGAATTAAGGTTACCTCATATGCTTCATCGTTTTAATGTCTTTCATGAAAATAAGGATTCCGATAATTGTGCCAAAGTGTTAGAAGAAGAATGCATTAGAATGTTTGGCACTAAATCTTTGAATGATGAGCATGATTGCAATGTTATTAGTATGAACTCTTTGAATATCCATAGTACTAATGATGATTGCACTAGTCATGATGAAAATGTCTCTTATAAGCATGTCAACTTTTGTGGAATACATAGAGCTTGCAAGCACACACCAAATAGGGAAGATAGATTTTGCAAGAGGCATAAGTATTTGGAGACTAAATGGTTGCAAGAAAGGCTAGATGATTGTGCTGAAAGATTCAATATTTAACGCCATCCTTGTGAACTTTGCAATGAACATGGTCATTTAAAGCTCCAATGCTATTTGTTTCATGATCAAATCGTGTCCAAAAACTGTGATAACTTGATTACCCTTGAGTATCATAAAGAGCTTAGTCTTATTTTGGGGTATGAAGAAATGAAACATATAACTGAGGGTATTCCAAAATTTAATCTTGATAGATTTCTTGATTTTGATCTAGAAGAAATTTTTATGTATTGTGCGGTGAATTGCATTGAAAATCCTTATATTGTCAATTACATAAAGACAAGAAAACAAATAGAAGATGAAGAGAATACTAATGAAAGGGAAGAGACTTCCCAATATTCTCCTATTATTTCTTATGATGAATCAGGTAACGAGGAGGAGCCTCCTATTCGACCAATCTCATTAATAAGGAGCTCCGAAAAGAGGATTAAACCCACACATGATGTGAAGAAGAAAAAGAAAAGATGGAGAAGCAAAGGTAAAAATGTATCCCTCCCAAATGGTGTTGCTCCTATTTTTCATTGTGATGATGATAATTGTTATACTATTGGTGCTATCCATACTATTAATGATGAGAGTGATTATGCTTATGATATGAAAAGGCCCAAGCTTGGGGATGCTATGTTTGATGAGAATGACATGTTTGAGAATGTATTTGCTGCAATTAATGTTTGTCCCAAGATTGGGGATGCTACCTTTGATGAAGATGATATTTTTAGTCTCCCAAGTTTTGATGAGCAAATTTATTATGATGATAGCATGCCTCCTATGTATGATGGTTATATTGATGAAAGTGGGTTTGGAAGAGTGTCAACTTTAGGAAGTAATGATCTCACTATTTTGGAGGATGTTGAATCTTATTTTGACAATTATGAAAGTGGATTTGGAGATGTCATGACTTTATCTAGTAATGATTCCACTATCTTGGAAGAGGTTTCAATCGATTATGATGAGAATAAAGTTGCTACTTATGATAATTATTGTGATGATACATATGCTATAAAAAGTAGTGATGATTATATTAAAACTTGTCATGATTATGATTACCCCTTTTTCTGAACACTAATCTTTTAATGTGGAAACAATTTATAGTATTCGAGTTTCTTATGATACTCCCACTATTCCGAATGAGAAAAATCTTGATTATGTGGAGAGTAGTAAATTTTCTATGCTTTTAGATCATGGAAAGAATGCTTTATGTGATGGTTATATTGTTGAATTCATTCATGATGCTACTGAAAATTATTATGAAGGAGGAATATATGCTTGTAGGAATTGCAGTAATATCAAGTTTCCTCTCTATGTGCTTAAAGTTTTAAAGTTATGCTTATTTTGCCTTCCTATGCTAGTTGATTATTGTTCCCATAAGTTGTTTGCTCACAAAATCCCTATGCATAGGAAGTGGGTTAGACTAAAATGTGATAGTCATATTCTTCATGATGCTCTCTTTATGTTTCAATTCTTATCTTTTATGTGAGCATCATTGAAATCATCATGCCTAGCTAGGGGCGCTAAACAATAGCGCTTGTTGGGGGCCAACCCAATTATATTTTTGTTCTTTGCTTTTTGATCATATTTAGTAATAAATAATTCATCTAGACTCTGTTTAGATGTGGTTTTATGTTTTAATTAGTGTTTGTGCCAAGTAGAACCTTTGGGAAGACTTGGGGAAAGAGCATAATTGGTTTGCTACCAATATTTGGCTTGCCAAATGTTAGCACTGCCAACTATTGGCAATACCAAGACTTGCCAACTATTGGCAACTTTATGTGAGAGAGGCAAAACAACTCGTAGCCAACCAAGTAGTTGCCAATATTTGGCACAATGCCAAACATTGGCATGCCAATTTTTGGCAGCAAACCAATTATGCTCAAAGTCTTTGCGATCTTGCTGTAAAAAACAGAAACTTTAGCGCTGACGAGATTTGCTGCCATTTTTTATTGGAGAGTCCCAAATGATGTTGCTCCTATTTTTCATTGTGATGATGATAATTGTTATACTATTGGTGCTATCCATACTATTAATGATGAGAGTGATTATGCTTATGATATGAAAAGGCACAAGCTTGGGGATGCTATGTTTGATGAGAATGGCATGTTTGAGAATGTATTTGCTGCAATTAATGTTTGTCCCAAGATTGGGGATGCTACCTTTGATGAAGATGATATTTTTAGTCTCCCAAGTTTTGATGAGCAAATTTATTATGATGATAGCATGCCTCCTATGTATGATGGTTATATTGATGAAAGTGGGTTTGGAAGAGTGTCAACTTTCGGAAGCAATGATCTCACTATTTTGGAGGATGTTGAATCTTATTTTGACAATTATGAAAGTGGATTTGGAGAGGTCATGACTTTATCTAGTAATGATTCCACTATCTTGGAAGAGGTTTCAATCGATTATGATGAGAACAAAGTTGCTACTTATGATAATTATTGTGATGATACGTATGCTATAAAAAGTAGTGATGATTATATTAAAACTTGTCATGATTATGATTACCCCTTTTCTGAACACTAATCTTTTAATGTGGAAACAATTTATAGTATTCGAGTTTCTTATGATACTCCCACTATTCCGAATGAGAAGAATCTTGCTTATGTGGAGAGTAGTAAATTTTCTATGCTTTTAGATCACGAAAAGAATGCTTTATGTGATGGTTATATTATTGAATTCATTCATGATGCTACTGAAAATTATTATGAGGGAGGAATATATGCTTGTAGGAATTGCAGTAATATCAAGTTTCCTCTCTATGTGCTTAAAGTTTTAAAGTTATGCTTATTTTGCCTTCCTATGCTAGTTGATTATTGTTCCCATAAGTTGTTTGCTCACAAAATCCCTATGCATAGGAAGTGGGTTAGACTAAAATGTGATAGTCATATTCTTCATGATGCTCTCTTTATGTTTCAATTCTTATCTTTTATGTGAGCATCATTGAAATCATCATGCCTAGCTAGGGGCGCTAAACGACAGCGCTTGTTGGGGGGCAACCCAATTATATTTTTGTTCTTTGCTTTTTGATCCTATTTAGTAATAAATAGTTCATCTAGACTCTTTTTAGATGTGGTTTTATGTTTTAATTAGTGTTTGTGCCAAGTAGAACCTCTGGGAAGACTTGGGGAAAGTCTTTGCGATCTTGCTGTAAAAAACAGAAACTTTAGCGCTCACGAGATTTGCTGCCATTTTTTATTGGAGAGTGATATTTAGTTAAATATTTTTGCATATGATTAATAGATAAATTCCTCACGTCCAGCAATTTATTTTAGAATTTTTTGGGTTCCATAAGTATACGTTTGATCCAGATTACTACATATTGTTTTGTTTTCTATGTGTTGTTTGCCTATTTTGATGAATCTATGAGTAGTATCGGAGGGTATGAACCATATATAAGTTGGAATACAGTAGATATTACACCAATATTAATTTAGAATGAGTTCAAAACAGTACCTAAGTGGTGATTTATTTTCTTATACTAACGGAGCTTATGAGTTTTCTGTTAAGTTTTGTGTTGTGAAGTTTTCAAGTTTTGGGGAAAGATTCGATGGACTATGGAATAAGGAGTGGAAGGAGCCTAAGCTTGGGGATGCCCAAGGCACCCCTAGGTAATATTCAAGGATAACCAAGAGCCTAAGCTTGGGGATGCCCCGGATGGCATCCCCTCTTTCGTGTTCATTCATCGGTAACTTTACTTGGAGCTATATTTTTATTCAGCACATGATATGTGTTTTGCTTGGAGCGTCATTTTATTTTCTTTTGTTTTGTTTGATGTTTTAATAAAATACCAAGATCTGAAATTCTTAAATTTTAGAGAGTCTTCACATAGTTGCATAATTATTCGACTACTCATTGATCTTCACTTATATCTTTTGGAGTAGTTTGTCATTTGCTCTAGTGCTTCACTTATATCTTTTTAGAGCACAGAGGTGGTTTTATTTTGAAGAAATAGATGAACTCTCGTGCTTCACTTATATTATTTTTAAAGTCTTTTAGAACAGCATGGTAATTTGCTTTTAGGCATAATAAAAACTTCCATATAAGTGCATTGAATACTATGAGAAGTTTGATACTTGACAATTGTTTTGAGATATGGAGATGGTGATATTGGAATCATGCTAGTTGAGTAGTTGTGAATTTGAGAAATACTTGTGTTGAAGTTTGTGATTCCCGTAGCATGCACGTATGGTGAACCGTTATGTGATGAAGTCGGAGCATGATTTATTTATTGATTGTCTTCCTTATGAGTGGCGGTCGGGGACGAGCGATGGTCTTTTCCTACCAATCTATCCCCCTAGGAGCATGCACGTAGTACTTTGTTTCAATAACTAACAGATTTTTGCAATAAGTATGTGAGTTCTTTATGACTAATGTTGAGTCCATGGATTATACGCACTCTCACCCTTCCACCATTGCTAGCCTCTCTAGTACCGCGCAACTTTCGCCGGTACCACAAACCCACCATTTACCTTCCTCAAAACAGCCACCATACCTACCTATTATGGCATTTCCATAGCGATTCCGAGATATATTGCCATGCAACTTTCCACCGTTCCGTTTATTATGACACGCTCCATCATTATCATATTGCTTTGTATGATCATGTAGTCGACATTGTATTTTTGGCAAAGCCATCGATCATAATTCTTTCATACATGTCACTCATGAGTCATTGCACATCCCGGTACACCGCCGGAGGCATTCATATAGAGTCATATTTTGTTCTAAGTATCGAGTTGTAATTCTTGAGTTATAAGTAAATAAAAGTGTGATGATCATCATTATTAGAGCATTGTCCCAGTGAGGAAAGGATGATGGAGACTATGATTCCCCACAAGTCGGGATGAGACTCCGAACGAAAAATAAAAAAAGAGAAAAAAGAGGCCATAAAAAAGAGAAGGCCCAAAAAAAGGGAGAGAAAAAGAGAGAAGGGACAATGTTACTATCCTTTTTCCACACTTGTGCTTCAAAGTAGCACCATGATCTTCATGATAGAGAGTCTCCTATGTTGTCACTTTCATAATCTAGTGGGAATTTTACATTATAGAACTTGGCTTGTATATTCCAATGATGGGCTTCCTCAAAATGCCCTAGGTCTTTGTGAGCAAGCGAGTTGGATGCACACCCACTTAGTTTCTTTTTGAGCTTTCATACACTTAGAGCTCTAGTGCATCCGTTGCATGGTAATCCCTACTCACTCACATTGATATCTATTGATGGGCATCTCCATAGCCCATTGATACGCCTAGTTGATGTGAGACTATCTTCTCCTTTTTGTCTTCTCCACAACCACCATTCTATTCCACCTATAGTGCTATGTCCATGGCTCACGCTCATGTATTGCGTGAAGATTGAAAAATTTTGAGAGCATCAAAAGTATGAAACAATTGCTTGGCTTTTCATCGGGTTTGTGCATGATTTAAATATTTTGTGTAATGAAGGTAGAGCATAGCCAGACTATATGATTTTGTAGGGATAGCTTTCTTTGGCCATGTTATTTTGAGAAGACATGATTACTTTGTTAGTATGCTTGAAGTATTATTATTTTTATGTCAATATTAAACTTTTGTCTTGAATCTTATGGATCTGAATATTCTTTCCACAATAAAGAGAATTACATGGCTAAATATGTTAGGTAGCATTCCACATCAAAAATTCTGTTTTTATCATTTACCTACTCGAGGACGAGCATGAATTAAGCTTGGGATGCTTGATACATCTCCAACATTTCTATAATTTTTGATTGTTCCATGCTATTATATTACCCGTTTTGGATGTTTATGGGAATTATTATACACTTTTTTATTATTTTGGGACTAACCTATTAATCGGAGGTCCATCCCGAATTGTTGTTTTCTTGCCTATTTCAGTGTGTCGAAGAAAAGGAATATCAAACGGAGTCCAAACGGAATGAAACCTTCGGGAGAGTTATTTTCGGAACGAAAGCAACCCAGGAGACTTGGAGTAGACGTCAGGGAAGCTTCGAGGAAGCCACGAGGCAGGGAGGCGCGCCACCCACCCTCGTGGGCCCCTCGTGGCTCCCTTGACCGACTTCTTTCGCCTATATATGTCCATATACCCTAAAACATCGAGGAGCAGAATAGATCGGGAGTTCCGTTGCCAGAAGCCTCCGTAGCCACCGAAAACCAATCTAGACCCGTTCCGGCACCCTGCCGGAGGGGGGAATCCCTCTCCGGTGGTCATCTTCATCATCCCGGCGCTCTCCATGACGAGGAGGGAGTAGTTCACCCTCGGGGCTGACGGTATGTACCAGTAGTTATGTGTTTGATCTCTCTCTCTCTCTCGTGTTCTTGAGGTGGTAAGATCTTGATGTATCACGAGCTTGTTGGATCTTATGATGTTTCTCCCCCTCTACTCTCTTGTGATGAATTGAGTTTTCCCTTTGAAGTTATCTTATCGGATTGAGTCTTTAAGGATTTGAGAACACTTGATGTAGGTCTTGCATGTGCTTATCTGTGGTGACAATGGGATATCACGTGATCCACTTGATGTATGTTTTGGCGATCAACTTGCGAGTTCTGTGACCTCGTGAACTTATGCATAGGGGTTGGCACACGTTTTTGTCTTGACTCTCCGGTAGAAACTTTGGGGCACTCTTTGAAGTTCTATGTGTTGGTTGAATAGATGAATCTGAGATTGTGTGATGCATATCATATAATCATACCCACGGATACTTGAGGTGACATTATAGTATCTAGGTGACATTAGGGTTTTGGTTGATTTGTGTCTTAAGGTGTTATTCTAGTACGAACTCTAGGATAGATTGAACGGAAAGAATAGCTTCATGTTATTTTACTACAGACTCCTGAATAGATCGATCAGAAAGAATAACTTTGAGGTGGTTTCGTACCCTACCATAATCTCTTCGTTTGTTATCCGCTATTAGTGACTTTGGAGTGACTCCTTGTTGCATGTTTAGGGATAGTTATATGATCCAATTATGTTATTATTGTTGAGAGAACTTGCACTAGTGAAAGTATGAACCCTAGGCCTTGTTTCAACACATTGCAATACCGTTTACGCTCAATTTTATCGCTTGCTACCTTGCTGTTTTTATATTTTCAGATTACAAATACCCATATCTACCATCCATATTGCACTTGTATCACCATCTCTTCGCCGAACTAGTGCACCTATACAATTTACCATTGTATTGGGTGTGTTGAGGACACAAGAGACTCTTTCTTATTTGGTTGCAGGGTTGTTTGAGAGAGACCATCTTCATCCTACG
Organism: Triticum urartu; assembly: GCF_003073215.2. NCBI lineage: Eukaryota > Viridiplantae > Streptophyta > Magnoliopsida > Poales > Poaceae > Triticum > Triticum urartu. The sequence goes on from NC_053025.1 coordinate 141,080,818, forward strand.
CCTCCCATGGATTGATAAACCTTAGGTCATCCACTTGGGGGAAATTTGCTATTGTCCTACAAACCTCTGCACTTGGAGGCCCAACAATGTCTATAAGAAGAAGGTTGTGTAGTAGACATCAATACCTTTGTTCACTTTGCCATCATTCTTATCCGCCAAGTATTTGGGGCAGTTTCGCTTCCAGTGACCATTCCCTTTGAAGTAGAAGCACTCAGTTTCAAGCTTAGGTCCAGCTTTGGGCTTCTTCACGGGAGTGGCAACTTGCTTGCCATTCTTCTTGAAATTCCCTTTCTTTCCCTTGCCCTTTTTCTTGAAACTAGAGGTCTTGTTAACCATCAACACTTGATGCTCTTTCTTGATTTCTACCTTTGCTGATTTCAGCATTGCGAAGAGCTTGGGAATCATTTTCGTCATCCCTTGCATATTGTAGTTCATCACGAAGTTCTAGTAACTTGGTGATAGTGACTAGAGAACTCTGTCAACCACTATCTTATCTGGAAGATTAACTCCCACTTGATTCAAGCGATTGTAGTACCCATACATTTTGAGCATGTGCTCACTAGCTGAGCTATTCTCCTCCATCTTGTAGGCAAAGTATTTGTCAGAGGTCTCATACCTCTCGACACGGGCATGAGTGTAAAATACCAATTTCAGCTCTTGGAACATCTCATATGCTCTGTGGCATTCAAAACATTTTTGAAGTCCCGGTTCTAAGCTGTGAAGCATGGCGCACTAAACTATCAAGTAGTCTTCATATCGAGCTTGTCAAACATTCATATCGTCTGCATCTGCTCCTGCAATAGGTCTGTCACCTCAAGGACATAATTCTTCAGTGCAGCAATGAGGATAATCCTCAGATCACGGACCCAGTTCGCATCATTGCTACTATCATCTTTCAACTTAGTTTTCTCTAGGAACATATCAAAAACATAGGGGGGCTACAACGCAAGCTATTGATCTACAACATAATTTGCAAATGCTATCAGGACTAAGTTCATGATAAATTAAGTTCAATTAATCAAATTACTTAAGAACCCCCACTTAAATAGACATCCCTCAAGTCATCTAAGTGATACGTGATCCAAATCAACTAAACCATGTCCGATCATCACGTGAGATGGAGTAGTCATCAAGTGAACATCTCTATGTTGATCATATCTACTATATGATTCACGTTCGACCTTTCGGTCTCCAGTGTTCCGAGGCCATGTCTGTACATGACAGGCTCGTCAAGTTTAACCCGAGTATTCTGCATGTGCAAAACTGTCTTGCACCTGTTGTATGTGAACGTAGAGTCTATCACACCCGATCATCACGTGGTGTCTCAACACGACGAACTGTCGCAACGGTGCATACTCAGGGAGAACACTTATACCTTGAAATTTTAGTTAAGGGATCATCTTATAATCCTACCATCATTCTAAGCAAAATAAGATGCATAAAAGATAAACATCATATGCAATCAAAATACGTGACATGATATGGCCATCATCATCTTGTGCTTTTGATCTCCATCTCCAAAGCATCGTCATGATCTCCATCATCACCGGCTCGACACCTTGATCTCCATCGTAGCGTCGTGGTTGTCTCACCAACTATTGCTTCTACAACTATCCCTAACACATAGTGATAAAGTAAAACAATTACATGGCATTTGCATTTCATACAATAAAGAGACAACCATAAGGCTCCTGCCGGTTGTCAGATATCTTACAAAACATGATCATCTCATACAATAACGTTTATCACATCATGTCTTCACCATATCACATCACAACATGCCCTCCAAAAACAAGTTAGACGTCCTCTACTTTGATGTTGCAAGTTTTACGTGGCTGCTATGGGCTTTTAGCAAGAACTGTTCTTATCTACGCATCAAAACCACAACGGTGTTTCGTCAAGTTTGTTGTTTTAACCTTCTTCAAGGACCAGCCACAGTCAAATTCGATTCAACTAAAGTAGGAGAAACAGACACCCGCCAGCCACCTTTATGCAAAACTAGTTGCATGTCTTTCAGTGGAGCCAGTCTCATGAACGTGGTCATGTAAGGTTAGTCCGGGCCGCTTCATCCAACAATACCGCCGAATCAAAATAAGACATTTGGTGGTAAGCAGCATGACTATCACTGCCCACAACTCTTTGTGTTCTACTCGTGCATATCATCAACGCATAGACCTGGCTCGGATGCCACTGTTGGGAAACGGAGCATGCAATTTCAAAAAAATTCCTACGCTCATGTAAGATCTATCTAGGAGATGCATAGCAACGAGAGGGGAGAGTTGAAAGGATCGAGAAGAGGTGTCTATAGGGGGGTGAATAGACTCTTAGCAAAGAAAAGTAGCAATTTTTAATTTCTTCAAATTAAGGTGGAGTTTTATCACAAGTTTAACCATTCGTAATACATTTCAAGCAAGCATATCAAGAGTATATCAGCAGCTGAAAGTAAAGCATGCAACTTGCAAGGAAGTAAAGGGATGGGATTGGAGTGTGCAAACGCAATTGGAAACACGGAGATTTTTGGCGTGGTACCGATAGGTGGTGCTATCGTACATCCACGTTGATGGAGACTTCAACCCACGAAGGGTAACGGTTGCACGAGCCCATGGAGGGATCCACCCACGAAGGGTCCACGAAGAAGCAACCTTGTCTATCCCACCATGGCCATCTCCCACGAAGGACTTGCCTCAGTAGGGTAGATCTTCACGAAGTAGGCGATCTCCTTGCCCGTACAAACTCCTTGGTTCAACTCCACAATCTTGTCGGAGGCTCCCAAGTGACACCTAACCAATCTAGGAGACACCACTCTCCAAAAGGTAATAGATGGTGTGTTGATGATGAACTCCTTGCTCTTGTGCTTCAAATGATAGTCTCAACACTCAACTCTCTCACACGGATTTGGATTTGGTGGAAAGATGATTTGAGTGGAAAGCAACTTGGGAAAGGCTAGAGATCAAGATTCATATGGTTGGAATGGAATATCTTGGTCTCAACACATGAGTAGGCGGTTCTCTCTTAGAAAATGGATGCTGGAAGTGTAGGCATGTTTTGATGGCTCTCCTTCCAAATGGAGGAAGGGTGGAGGGGTATATATAGCCTCCACATAAAATCTAACCATTACACACAATTTACCAAACTTGGTGGGACCGAATCAGAAAACTCGGCCAAACCGATTCAGTTCAAAATGTGAATGTTAGGCTTTTGGGTGGGACCGATGTGCTAGGGTTAGGGTAAAACCTCATCTCGGTTCGACCGATTACACAAACTCGGTGGGACCGATTTTGGTAATAAGCAAAATAGAGAGTTGGTCAAGAAAACTTGGTGGGGCCGATTGCTTATTTCGGTGGGACTGAAATAATTACAACATGCAACAGAGAGTTCGCAAGCCCATCTCGATGAGACTGGGATCCCATCGGTGAGACCGAATTGATTAGGGTTTCTGGTAGTGGCTATGTCAAGTGAATTCGGTGGCGCCGGATAGAACATGTTGGTGGGGCCGAGTTTGACTTTTGGTTTGGGACATATGTGGATATGAAAAAGTGGTTGAGGGCTTTGGAGCATATCACTAAGCACTTTGAGCAAGCAAGCCATTAACCAACACATCATCCCCTTTTAATAGTATTGGCCTTCCTATGGACTCAATGTGATCTTGGATTGCTAAAATGAGAATGTAGAGTCTTGAGCTTTTGAGCTTGAGCCAATCCTTTGTTCTTAGCATCTTTCAGGGGTTCCGTATCCTCTTGTCCACGCCACTCCATTTGTTGAACTTGTCTGAAATATACTAGATAAAAATATTAGTCCAACAAGAGATATGTTGACATTAATTACCAAACCACCCAGGGAGCACGTGTGCTTTCAATCTCCCCCTTTTTGGTAATTGATGACAACATACATCAAAGCTTTAGATAAAGATATAAAGAATAGCAAGTAAAGCTTTGGAAGAACATGTAACACGCATAGGCTCCCCCTACATGTATGCATCCATGTAACTATGGAATTGAAGGAAATATGCCCTAGATGCAATTAATAAAGTTATTATTTATTTCCTTATATCATGATAAATGTTTATTATTCATGCTAGAATTGTATTAACCAGAAACATAATACATGTGTGAATACATAGACAAAAAACAGAGAGTCACTAGTATGCCTCTACTTGACTAGCTCGTTAATTAAAGATGGTTATGTTTCCTAACCATAGACATGAGTTGTCATTTGATTAATGGGATCACATCATTAGGAGAATGATGTGATTGACTTGACCCATTCTGTTAGCTTAGCACTTGATCGTTTAGTTTGTTGCTATTTCTTTCTTCATAACTTATACATGTTCCTATGACTATGAGATTATGCAACTCCCGTTTACCGGAGGAACACTTTGTGTGCTACCAAACGTCACAACGTAACTAGGTGATTATAAAGGTGCTCTATAGGTGTCTCCGAAGGTACTTGTTGGGTTGGCGTATTTCGAGATTAGGATTTGTCACTCCGATTGTCGGAGAGGTATCTCTGGGCCCTCTCGGTAATGCACATCACTCAAGCCTTGCAAGCATTGCAACTAATAATTTAGTTGCAGGATGATGTATTACAGAACGAGTAAAGAGACTTGCCGGTAACGAGATTGAACTAGGTATTGAGATACCGACGATCGAATCTCAGGCAAGTAACATACCGATGACAAAGGGAACAACGTATGTTGTTATGCGGTCTGACCGATAAAGATCTTCGTAGAATATGTAGGAGCCAATATGAGCATCCAGGTTCCGCTATTGGTTATTGACCGGAGACGTGTCTCCGTCATGTCTACATAGTTCTCGAACTCGTAGGGTCCGCACGCTTAAAGTTCGGTGATGATCGTAATTAGGGTTTTTTGTGTTTTGATGTACCGAAGGTTGTTCGGAGTCCCGGATGTGATCACGGACATGACGAGGAGTCTCAAAATGGTCGATACATAAAGATTGATATATTGGAAGCCTATATTTGGATATCGGAAATGTTTCGGGTGAAATCGGGATTTTACCGGAGTACCGGGGGGTTACCAGAACCCCCCCCCCCGGGGGGGTTATTGGGCCTACATGGGCCATAAGGGAGAAGAGGAGGGCCGGCCAGGGCAGGCCGCGTGCCCCCTCCCCCCCTAGTCCGAATAGGACAAGGAAGGGGGGGGGGCGCCCCCCTTTCCTCTTTCTCCCTTCCTCCTTCCTTTTCCAACAAGGCAAGAGGGAGGAGTCCTACTTCCCAGTTGGAGTAGGACTCCTCCAGGCGCACCCATAGGGCCGACCGCACCTCCCCCTCTCCCTCCTTTATATACTGAGGCAAGGGGGCACCCCATGACACACAAGTTGATCCTTGTGATCGTTCCTTAGCCGTGTGCAGTGCCCCCTTCCACCATATTCCACCTCGGTCATATCGTAGTGGTGCTTAGGCGAAGCCCTGCGTCGGTAGAACATCATCACTGTCATCACGCCGTCGTGTTGACGAAACTCTCCCTCAACGTTTTGCTGGATTGGAACTCGAGGGACGTCACCGAGTTGAACGTGTGCAGAACTCGGAGGTGCCGTACGTTCGGTACTTGGATCGGTCGGATCGGGAAGACGTACGACTACTTCCTCTACATTGTGTCAACACTTCCTTTGCCGGTCTATGAGGGTATGTAGACAACACTCTCCCCTCTCGTTGCTATGCATCACCATGATCTTGCGTGTGCGTAGGAAATTTTTGAAATTACTACATTCCCCAACAGTGGCATCCGAGCCTAGGTTTTATGCGTTGATGTTGTGCACGAGTAGAACACAAGTGAGTTGTGGGCGATATAAGTCATACTGCTTACCAGCATGTCATACTTTGGTTCGGCGGTATTGTTGGATGAAGCGGCCAGGACCGACATTACGCGTACGCTTACGCGAGACTGGTTCTACCGACGTGCTTTGCACACATGTGGCTGGCGGGTGTCAGTTTCTCCAACTTTAGTTGAACCAAGTGTGGCTACGCCCGGTCCTTGCGAAGGTTAAAACAGCACCAACTTGACAAACTATCGTTGTGGTTTTGATGTGTAGGTAAGAACGGTTCTTGCTAAGCCCGTAGCAGCCACGTAAAACTTTCAACAATAAAGTAGAGGACGTCTAACTTGTTTTTGCAGGGCATGTTGTGATGTGATATGGTCAAGACAAGATGCTAAATTTTATTGTATGAGATGATCATGTTTTGTAACCGAGTTATCGGCAACTGGCAGGAGCCATATGGTTGTCGCTTTATTGTATGCAATGCAATTGCGCTGTAATGCTTTACTTTATCACTAAGCGGTAGCGATAGTCGTGGAAGCATAAGATTGGCGAGACGACAACGATGCTACGATGGTGATCAAGGTGTCGCGCAAGTGACGATGGTGATCATGAAGGTGCTTTGGAGATGGAGATCACAAGCACAAGATGATGATGGCCATATCATATCACTTATATTGATTGCATGTGATGTTTATATTTTATGCATCTTATCTTGCTTTGATTGACGGTAGCATTATCAGATGATCCCCCACTAAATTATCAAAGTATAAGTGTTCTCCCTGAGTATGCACCGTTGCGAAAGTTCTTCGTGCTGAGACACCACGTGATGATCGGGTGTGATAGGCTCTACGTTCAAATACAACGGGTGCAAAACAGTTGCACACGCAGAATACTCAGGTTTAACTTGACGAGCCTAGCATATAATAGATATGGCCTCGGAACACGGAGACCAAAAGGTCGAGCGTGAATCATATAGTAGATATGATCAACATATTAATGTTCACCATTGATACTACTCCATCTCACGTGATGATTGGACATGGTTTAGTTGATTTGGATCACGTGATCACTTAGAGGATTAGAGGGATATCTTTCTAAGTGGGAGTTCTTAAGTAATATGATTAATTGAACTTAAATTTATCATGAACTTAGTACCTGATAGTATCTTGCTTGTCTATGTTTGATTGTAGATAGATGGCTTGTGTTGTTGTTCCGTTGAATTTTAATGCGTTCCTTGAGAAAGCAAAGTTGAAAGATGATGGTAGCAATTACACGGACTGGGTCCGTAACTTGAGGATTATCTTCATTGCCGCACAGAAGAATTACGTCCTAGAAGCACCGCTAAGTGCCAAGCCTGCTGCAGGAGCGACACCAGATGTTATGAACGTCTGGCAGAGCAAAGCTGATGACTACTCGATAGTTCAGTGTGCCATGCTTTACGGCTTAGAACCGGGTCTTCAACGACGTTTTGAACGTCATGGAGCATATGCGATGTTCCAGGAGTTGAAGTTAATATTTCAAGCAAATGCCCGGATTGAGAGATATGAAGTCTCCAATAAGTTCTATAGCTGCAAGATGGAGGAGAATAGTCCTGTCAGTGAACATATACTCAAAATGTCTGGGTATCATAATCACTTGACTCAACTGGGGGTTAATCTTCCTGTTGATAGTGTCATTGACAGAGTTCTTCAATCACTGCCACCAAGCTACAAAAGCTTCATGATGAACTATAATATGCAAGGGATGAATAAAACTATTCATGAGCTCTTCGTGATGCTAAAAGCCGCGGAGGTAGAAATCAAGAAGGAGCATCAAGTGTTGATGGTCAATAAGACCACCAGTTTCAAGAAAAAGCGCAAAGGGAAGAAGAAAGGGAACTTCAAGAAGAACAGCAAACAAGTTGCTGCTTAGGAGAAGAAACCCAAGTCTGGACCTAAGCCTGAGACTGAGTGCTTCTACTGCAAGCAGACTGGTCACTGGAAGCGGAACTGCCCCAAGTATTTGGCGGATAAGAAGGATGGCAAAGTAAACAAAGGTATATGTGATATACATGTTATTGATGTGTACCTTACTAATGCTCGCAGTAGCACCTGGGTATTTGATACTGGTTCTGTTGCTAACATTTGCAACTCGAAACAGGGGCTACGGATTAAGTGAAGATTGGCTAAGGACAAGGTGACGATGCGCGTGGGAAATGGTTCCAAAGTCGATGTGATCGCGGTCGGCACGCTACCTCTACATCTACCTTCGGGATTAGTATTAGACCTAAATAATTGTTATTTGGTGCCAGCGTTGAGCATGAACATTATATCTGGATCTTGTTTGATGCGAGACGGTTATTCATTTAAATCAGCGAATAATGGTTGTTCTATTTATATGAGTAATATCTTTTATGGTCATGCACCCTTGAAGAGTTGTCTATTTTTGATGAATCTCGATAGTAGTGATACACATATTCATAATGTTGAAATCAAAAGATGCAGAGTTGATAATGATAGTGCAACTTATTTGTGGCACTGCCGTTTAGGTCATATCGGTGTAAAGCGCATGAAGGAACTCCATACTGATGGACTTTTGGAACTACTTGATTATGAATCACTTGGTACTTGCGAACCGTGCCTCATGGGTAAGATGACTAAAACGCCGTTCTCTGGTACTATGGAGAGAGCAACGGATTTGTTGGAAATCATACATACAGATGTATGTGGTCCAATGAATGTTGAGGCTCGTGGCGGATATCGTTATTTTCTCACCTTCACAAATGATTTAAGCAGATATGGGTATATCTACTTAATGAAACATAAGTCTGAAACATTTGAAAAGTTCAAAGAATTTTAGAGTGAAGTTGAAAATCATCGTAACAAGAAAATAAAGTTTCTACGATCTGATCGTGGAGGAGAATATTTGAGTTACGAGTTTGGTCTACATTTGAAAAAATGCAGAATAGTTTCGCAACTCACGCCACCCGGAACACCACAGCGTAATGGTGTGTCCGAACATCGTAATCGTACTTTATTATATATGGTGCGATCTATGATGTCTCTTACTGATTTACCGTTATCGTTTTGGGGTTATGCTTTAGAGACGGCTGCATTCACGTTAAATAGGACACCATCGAAATCCATTGAGACGACGCCTTATGAACTGTGGTTTGGCAAGAAACCAAAGTTGTCATTTCTGAAAGTTTGGGGCTGCGATGCTTATGTGAAAAAGCTTCAACTTGATAAGCTCGAACCCAAATCGGAGAAATGTGTCTTCATAGGATACCCAAAGGAGACTGTTGGGTACACCTTCTATCACAGATCCAAAGGCAAAACTTTTGTTGCTAAATTCGGAGTTTTTCTAGAGAAGGAGTTTCTCTCGAAAGAAGTGAGTGGGAGAAAAGTAGAACTTGATGAGGTAACTGTACCTGCTCCCTTATTGGAAAGTAGTACATCACATAAACCAGTTTCTGTGACACCTACACCAATTAGTGATGAAGCTAATGATAATGATCATGAAACTTCAGATCAAGTTACTACGGAACCTCGTAGATCAACCAGAGTAAGATCCGCACCAGAGTGGTACGGTAATCCTGTTCTGGAAGTCATGCTACTAGATCATGATGAACCTATGAACTATGAAGAAGCGATGGTGAGCCCAGATTCCGCAAAATGGCTAGAAGCCATGAAATCTGAGATGGGATCCATGTATGAGAACAAAGTGTGGACTTTGGTTGACTTGCCCGTTGATCGACAAGCAATTGAGAATAAGTGGATCTTCAAGAAGAAAACTGACGCTGACGGTAATGTTACTGTCTACAAAGCTCGACTTGTTGCAAAAGGTTTTCGACAAGTTCAAGGGATTGACTACGATGAGACCTTCTCACCCGTAGCGATGCTTAAGTCTCTCCGAATCATGTTAGAGATCTACCAAGAAATTGACAAGTACCCATGTTAGCAATTGCCACATTTTATGATTATGAAATTTGGCAAATGGATGTCAAAAACTGCATTCCTGAATGGATTTCTGGAAGAAGAGTTGTATATGATGCAACCGGAAGGTTTTGTCGATCCAAAGGGAGCTAACAAAGTGTGCAAGCTCCAGCGATCCATTTATGGACTGGTGCAAGCCTCTCGGAGTTGGAATAAACGCTTTGATAGTGTGATCAAAGCATTTGGTTTTGTACAGACTTTTGGAGAAGCCTGTATTTACAAGAAAGTGAGTGGGAGCTCTGTAGCATTTCTGATATTATATGTGGATGACATATTATTGATTGGAAATGATATAGAATTTCTGGATAGCATAAAGGGATACTTGAATAGGAGTTTTTCAATGAAAGACCTCGGTGAAGCTGCTTACATATTGGGCATTAAGATCTATAGAGATAGATCAAGACGCTTAATTGGACTTTCACAAAGCACATACCTTGACAAGGTTTTGAAGAAGTTCAAAATGGATCAAGCAAAGAAAGGGTTCTTGCCTGTGTTACAAGGTGTGAAGTTGAGTAAGACTCAATGTCCGACCACTGTAGAAGATAGAGAGAAAATGAAAGATGTTCCCTATGCTTTAGCCATAGGCTCTATCATGTATGCAATGCTGTGTACCAGACCTGATGTGTGCCTTGCTATAAGTCTAGCAGGGAGGTACCAAAGTAATCCAGGAGTGGATCACTGGACAGCGGTCAAGAACATCCTGAAATACCTGAAAAGGACTAAGGATATGTTTCTCGTATATGGAGGTGACAAAGAGCTCATCGTAAATGGTTACGTTGATGCAAGCTTTGACACTAATCCAGACGATTCTAAATCGCAAACCGGATACGTGTTTTTACTGAATGGTGGAGCTGTCAGTTGGTGCAGTTCTAAACAAAGCGTCGTGGCGGGATCTACATGTGAAGCGGAGTACATAGCTGCTTCGGAAGCAGCAAATGAAGGAGTCTGGATGAAGGAGTTCATATCCGATCTAGGTGTCATACCTAGTGCATCGGGTCCAATGAAAATCTTTTGTGACAATACTCGTGCAATTGCCTTGGCGAAGGAATCCAGATTTCACAAGAGAACCAAACACATCAAGAGACGCTTCAATTCCATTCGGGATTTAGTCCAAGTGGGAGACATAGAAATTTGCAAGATACATACGGATCTGAATGTTGCAGACCCGCTGACTAAGCCTCTTCCACGAGCAAAACATGATCAGCACCAAGGCTCCATGGGTGTTAGAATCATTACTGTGTAATCTAGATTATTGACTCTAGTGCAAGTGGGAAACTGAAGGAAATATGCCCTAGAGGCAATAATAAAGTTATTATTTATTTCCTTATATCATGATAAATGTTTATTATTCATGCTAGAATTGTATTAACCAGAAACATAATACATGTGTGAATACATAGACAAAAAATAGAGAGTCACTAGTATGCCTCTACTTGACTAGCTCGTTAATCAAAGATGGTTATGTTTCCTAACTATAGACATGAGTTGTCATTTGATTAACGGGATCACATCATTAGGAGAATGATGTGATTGACTTGACCCATTCTGTTAGCTTAGCACTTGATCGTTTAGTTTGTTGCTATTGCTTTCTTCATAACTTATACATGTTCCTATGACTATGAGATTATGCAACTCCCGTTTACCGGAGGAACACTTTGTGTGCTACCAAACATCACAACGTAACTGGGTGATTATAAAGGTGCTCTACAGGTGTCTCCGAAGGTACTTGTTGGGTTGGCGTATTTCGAGATTAGGATTTGTCACTCCGATTGTCGGAGAGGTATCTCTGGGCCCTCTCGGTAATGCACATCACTCAAGCCTTGCAAGCATTGCAACTAATAAGTTAGTTGCAGGATGATGTATTACGGAACGAGTAAAGAGACTTGCCGGTAACGAGATTGAACTAGGTATTGAGATACCGACGATCGAATCTCGGGCAAGTAACATACCGATGAGAAAGGGAACAACGTATGGTGTTATGCGGTCTGACCGATAAAGATCTTCGTAGAATATGTAGGAGCCAATATGAGCATCCAGGTTCCGCTATTGGTTATTGACCGGAGACGTGTCTCGGTCATGTCTACATAGTTCTCGAACTCGTAGGGTCCGCACGCTTAAAGTTCGGTGACGATCATAATTAGGGTTTTTGTGTTTTGATGTACCGAAGGTTTTTTGGAGTCCCGAATGTGATCAAGGACATGACGAGGAGTCTCAAAATGGTCGAGACATAAAGATTGATATATTGGAAGCCTATATTTGGATATCGGAAACGTTCTGGGTGAAATCGGGATTTTACCGGAGTACCGGGGGGTTACCAGAACCCCCCTGGGGGTTATTGGGCCTACATGGGCCATAAGGGAGAAGAGGAGGGCCGTCCAGGGCAGGCGGCGCGCCCCCTCCCCCTAGTCCGAATAGGACAAGGAAGGGGGGGCGCCCCCCTTTCCTCTTTCTCCCTTCCTCCTTCCTTTTCCAACAAGGCAAGAGGGGGGAGTCCTACTCCCGGTTGGAGTAGGACTCCTCCAGGCACACCCATAGGGCCGGCCGCACCTCCCCCTCTCCCTCCTTTATATACTGAGGCAAGGGGCACCCCATGACACACAAGTTGATCCTCGTGATCGTTCCTTAGCCGTGTGCGGTGCCCCCTTCCACCATATTCCACCTTGGTCATATCGTAGCGGTGCTTAGGCGAAGCCCTGCGTCGGTAGAACATCATCACCGTCATCACGTCGTCGTGTTGACGAAACTCCCCCTCAACGTTTTGCTGGATCGGAACTCGAGGGACGTCACCGAGTTGAACGTTTGCAGAACTCGGAGGTGCCGTACGTTCGGTACTTGGATCGGTCGGATCGAGAAGACGTATGACTACTTCCTCTATGTTGTGTCAACACTTCCGTTGCCGGTCTACGAGGGTACGTAGACAACACTCTCCCCTCTCGTTGCTATGCATCACCATGATCTTGCGTGTGCGTAGGAAATTTTTGAAATTACTATGTTCCCCAACAGGAATATGAGAGCATGTGAATGCATAGACATGATAGAGCAAGCAATGAGTTACATGTATCTTGGCTATATGCGTCAGAGCGAATGATGTGAATATAGAGATTGCAGCTTCATGTCCATGATTCTTTCTTGCAAACAATATGTACATTAGCAAGAGATCGTCATGCACATGAATGTGATGCATATACTTACCTTGTGGTCTTGAGCTGCCTTAGGAAGAGATGAACCTGAGTAAACAGGGTTAGATAACACAGATACATCTACTAAACATGGCAAGAACTTCAAACCACAAGAGTACCAAGACTGGGATGACATGTAGGGACTGAGTACTAGGTACTCATTGGATATAGACATGTCCCCAAAGATAAAGATATGCAATGAATTCAAGGATTTCCTTCCCTAGAAGTCTTTCCCCCCTGAATCTTCTATAGGATAATGGGAGAAAATAGGGAAAAGAGAATCTCAGAGCAGAACAAATCAGAGCACAACAACATAACAAACTAACATGTCTTTCCCCTCTAAAGACATGTGACTTCTCTCCTCTTGAACACCAAGCATCTGGGGTCTCTCTCTCTGTGTGTTTGATGCAATTACTTTCTTCTCTTTTGAAGTACTCTCTCCCTTTTGAAGTGATTAAGATTTGATCTCTCTCTCCCTTTGACATCAATTTCCAAGAAGGGATCTTCTGGATTGTGAGTCAAAATAGGTTTGGTCCTTGAGTCACAAAGCAAAGTAGCATATAGAGTGTGATGCTGGTAGAGGACAAGAATCATTGAGTGGAGCTGGAGTAAAAATGCAGGATGCAAGTGGCAAATTGTCTTCTCTGTAGTGAAATCGGTAACACCGAGTTGTATTCTTCAGTGGCACCGAAATGTTTGGTTTGACCGAAAGTAGAAATTCGGTGTGTTTGAGTTCAACACAGAGACAACATTTTGTCACCTCGGCTCACTAGGCAAATAAGATCTCACAAAGATTTGCAAGGAATTAACTGAAAGATTTGCAATGAATTGGATGCAGGGAATGCAGAACAAAACAAAGAAAAGAAGAACTAGATGAAGTTTTTTTTGAAATAGGAGGGGGAACAAATATGCAATATACAAATGCAAGAACATGGGATATACTAGAGAACTTCATCTAGAATTGTCGACGACAGAGTCACCTATGTTAGAGTATATTGACTAAGGAGTCAAGTGGGAACACTTGATCGTAGGTCATACTCATCGTTTAAGCTCAAAATTGGGTTACAATTTTTTTTTTAAGCATTTGATGTATTCGCATCTTGTTGAGTTGCTTTGACCCATGACTTGGGGTAAAGCTTCTCTAAGATGGAATAACACAACTTGGGTGGTGGTGTTGAACTTGATCATGTAGTTGAACTTGTGTGGGATGCTCAAGGTTGATGTAGCTCATCAATGATTGGGAGCACCACTTGTAGTTTGAGTTCATCTACCTACATGGGTTAGTCTAGCAAGGAAGAGCACTTGTGTATCCAAATTGACAATCATGAATTTGATACCAAATGAAATTTGATATATAGACATGGTCAAAGGATATGTTGAAAGGTTTCATGCTTCCTTGTCTTCAACCACCATATTGTAGAGGCTTGGTGATGTAGAGATTACTCAAGATGTGAGTGATTTGCAATCTCATAGATTTTGATTCATCCAAGTACCTACAAGGGTTAGATAGCATGCAAGGGTGCAAGTATATCCAAGACATATGATCATCATCATAAGAGAAACATCAAGGATTAGTCAAAGGCTCATGCCTTTCATGTATCCAAATGGAGTTTCTACTCCAAGTTTGAAGCATCAATGATGTTCAATTCACCTCTCAAACGGCAAAATACTTTCTCATCGAGCGGTTTGGTGAATATATCTGCCAATTGCTTATCGGTACGAACATGCTTAAGATCAATGTCCCCTTTGGCAACATGATCTTGAATGAAATGATGACGAACCTCAATATGCTTAGTTCGAGAATGTTGCACGGGATTATGAGCAATCTCAATAGCACTTTCATTGTCACAAAGCAATGGAACATGTTTCACATAGATCCCATAATCTTTAAGAGTTTGGGTCATCCAAAGTAATTGAGCACAACATGAACCGGCGGCAATGTATTCCGCTTCGGCGGTGGATAAGGATACCGAGTTTTGTCTTGGAGGACCAAGACACAAGAGATCTACCAAGAAATTGACAAGTACCCAAAGTGGACTTTCTATCAACCTTGTCACCGGCATAGTCCGAGTCGGAATAGCCAACAAGATCAAAAGAGGACCTCTTAGGATACCAAATGCCAAAAATTGGTGTATGGATTAAGTATCTCACTATCCTTTTCACAGCCTTAAGATGACACTCTTTGGGGGCCGCTTGATATCGTGCACACATGCAAACACTTAGCATAATATCGGGGGATGGGAGGCACATAGATATAACAATGAACCAATCATAGAGCCATAAACCTTTTGGTCAACTGGTTTGCCATCCTTGGTCAAGTCAAGATGTCCACTAGTAGGCATGGGAGTTTTCATACCTTTGCTTTCTTGCATGTTGAACTTCTTGAATAAGTCCTTGGTGTACTTTGTTTGAGAAACAAAGGTGCCTTCCTTGGTTTGCTTGATTTGCAACCCAAGAAAGAACTTGAGTTCACTCATCATAGACATCTCAAACTTCTCCGACATTAGCTTTCCAAACTTTTCACTAAAATGAGGGTTAGTTGAACCAAATATGATATCATCAACATAAATTTGGCACACAAATAATTCACCATTAACCCTTTTAGTAAAAAGAGTAAAATCAATCTTTCCAATCTCAAAGCCTTTTTCAATAAACTTGGTCAAGCATTTATACCACGCTCTAGGAGCTTGTTTAGGACCATAAAGAGCTTTGTGAAGTTTGTACACATGATTGGGTTTCTTAGGATTAACAAAGCCGGGAGGTTGTTTAACATAAACTTCCTCCTCAATTTCTCCATTTATAAAAGCACTTTTAATGTCCATTTGGTACAAGGTGATATCATGGTGATTAGCATAGGCAAGTAAGATGCGGATGGACTCATGTCTAGCAACGGGGGCGTATGTCTCACCATAGTCCATACCTTCGACTTGAATGTAGCCTTGGGCGACGAGACGTGCTTTGTTGCGAACGACTTGTCCATCTTTGTCTTGCTTGTTGCGAAACACCCATTTGGTACCGATGATGCTATGGTTGTTGTCGGGCTTCTCGACCAATGTCCACACTTGGTTTCTCTCAAAGTTGTGTAGCTCTTCGTGCATGGCATTTATCCAATCCGGATCTTCCAATGCTTCTTCAACCTTCATAGGTTCAATGCTAGAGATGAATGAATAATGTTCACAAAAATTAGCCAAACGAGTTTTAGAGCGAGTGATTCTCCCGTTTTGAATATCGTTGAAGATTTGTTCAACGGGATGGTCTCGTGAAACTCTTGCTCGAAGTTGTGGGAGCTTTTGTTTGGGTCGGGGTGAAGCATCTTCTTCGTCATCTCGTTCTTCTTCTTGGCCTTCTTTGTTGTTGATGTTGTCATTCTCTTGTCGAGGTGGAGAAGGAGGTTGATGAGGTTCATCTTGGTGTACTTCCTTGTTTTCTTTATCTTGGCATGTTCCACTTGTGGATGCTTCCATGTCAACTCTTGGTTCACCTTGTCGTGAGGTAGAAGCTTCCACTTGGACGGACGAGGTACTCTCCTTCACCTCCGTTGGACCAATCTTGCCAATAGACAAGTCTTGGATTGCTTCCGAAGGGTCCTTGTCTCCTACATCAATTAGCAATTGCTCTACTTGCGAGCCGTTAGATTCATCAAACTTCACATACACCGTCTCTTCAACCTTTCGGGTGAAATTGTCGTAGACACGGTAAGTGTGAGAGTTTGAGACATAACCAAGTAGGAAACCCTCATGAGATTTAGGAGAAAATTTAGAACGACGATGCTTATCGAGAATGTAGCACTTTGAGCCGAATACTCGAAAGTATCCAACTTGGGGTTTGTTACCGGTAAGAAGCTCGTATGCCGTCTTGCCGAGTAGCTTGTGAGGATACAAGCGATTGGTTACATGACAAGCTGTCTCGACCGCTTCCGCCCAAAGGTGTTTTGGCGTCTTGTACTCATCAAGCATCGTTCTCGCCATCTCAATAAGAGTCCAGTTCTTCCTCTCAACAAGTCCATTTTGTTGAGGTGTGTACATAGCCGAGAACTCATGTGAAATCCCTTCTTCGTCAAGAAAGGTATCCCCATTTGCATTCTTGAACTCCGTTCCATTGTCGCTTCGAACCTTCTTGATATTCACTTCAAATTGATTTTGGGCCTTCCTAGCGAAGTTCTTGAAGATATTTTGAACCTGCGATTTATCATCAAGAAAGAACACCCACGTAAACCTTAAAAAATCATCGACTATGACTAGACTAAATGAGTTACCACCGAGACTTTTGTAGGCATTGGGACCAAAGAGATCCATATGAAGTAGCTCGAGCGGTCTTCTCGTGGTCATAATGTTCTTCACGGGATGACTTCCTCCAACTTGTTTTCCTGCTTGACAAGCACTGCACAATCTATCCTTGTCAAATATAACATCTTTTACTCCAAGGATATGATCACCTTTAATAAGCTTATCAAGATTTCGCATGCCCACATGACCTAACCTTCTATGCCACAACCAACCTTTAGAAGATTTAGCAATTAAGCAAGTTCTAGGTTGAGCCTTTTTAGTGAAATCAACAATGTAAAGATCACCTCTACGCAAATCGGTAAAGACCATATTGTGGTTATCTCTACGAAACACTTGGCAATCTACTTCAGTAAATAGGACATTGAAACCAAAGTCAGCAAGTCTAGATACGGAAAGTAAGTTGTAGCCAAGAGATTCAATGAGCATAACATTTTGTATGGAGCTATCATGTAAGATGGCCAGCTTACCAAGGCTAACCACCTTACCCTTTGAGTTGTCACCAAAAGTGACATACTTTCGAGGGTCGTTGTTTTCAACAAGCTCATGAAACATATCCTTGTCTCCGGTCATGTGATCAGTACATCCACTATCAAGAACCCATTCCTTTCCTCCAGCCATGTAGCCGCGAAGATTAGCCATAAGACCAAAATGTCTCATAGACTCATCGAGATCAAAGTCACTATCATCATCCTCATCATAGTATCCATGTTCAACATCGTCTTGTGATGGATCAATTCCTAGAGAGGGTAATTCATTAGATAAATGGTCATCACAATAGTCATCTTTATGAATTCACGCTGCAAAAAATGAATACCTCCCTGCTAGCTGGTCCGCACTATCCTTACGTGAGGGAGTCCTGGATTAGGGGGTGTCCGGATGGCCGGACTATACCTTCAGCCGGACTCCTGGACTATGAAGATACAAGATTGAAGACTCCGTCCCGTGTCCGGAAGGGACTTTCCTTGGCGTGGAAGGCAAGCTTGGCGATACGGATATGTAGATCTCCTACCATTGTAACCGACTTTGTGTAACCCTAACCCTCTCCGGTGTCTATATAAACCGGAGGGTTTTTGTCCGTAGGACAACATACACAACAACAATCATACCATAGGCTAGCTTCTAGGGTTTAGCCTCTCCGATCTCGTGGTAGATCTACTCTTATACTACCCATATCATCAATATTAATCAAGCAGGACGTAGGGTTTTACCTCCATCGAGAGGGCCCGAACCTGGGTAAAACTTCGTGTCCCTTGCCTCCTGTTACCATCCGGCCTAAACGCACAGTTCGGGACCCCCTACCCGAGATCCGCCGGTTTTGACACCGACATTGGTGCTTTCATTGAGAGTTCCTCTGTGTCGTCGCCATCAGGAAGGATGCCTCGCCCCGTCTTTAAAGATGGCACCGTTGCTAAGGGAGCTTTGGCTGTCGGCCAAACCCTCTGGCTAGGTGGTTTTCTTATGACCGCCTATTCGGCTTCTGCGCCGACGATGACCTCTCGAGCCATCGAAAACAATCTTCATGTCAGCTCGGAACTCGCCGAGCAGTTAGATCCAATGGAGCTCTCCTCCATAAACGAGCTCTTGGATCGCTTCGCCGCCCTGGGAGTCGCTACAGATTACGACCAGATTGGGCCTAAACCCGATCTGAGAGAGATTAACTCTCCCCAAGTCACCCATCACGTTGCCGTGGTAGAGGGACAGTACGACGACCCTTCATCTATCTTAAGGACTCGCTATGTCCGGATTCCCGATCCCTCCAAGCCGGATACCCGCGGAGGGGAGGATATCACTCAAGACCTGAACTTGGAGTCAGGCGACGGGCTGGATTCATTGGACAACATCCAGGAATCTAAATTTTCGAGTTCGGAAATTCCTCGGCCTCTGAGCCTCAGATGGGGTGAGGCTTCGGATTTAACTCCACCCACCCACCCCAACATAAGCGATCTATCCAAAATCAGGCAAGAGCCCGATGAAACAGTACATCATTACCGGGCCAGATTCCTCCTGGTTAAGAACAGGCTAAGGGACTGTCGCGAGGAAGACGCAATCTCAATCTTCTGCAATAATTGCACGGACAGGGGAATACTCAATGCCATAAGTCGCCGTGATATTACACACTTCGCTGACTTGGCGTCCATTGTACGAAAGTACTGTGCGATGGAAAGCGCCTGGAAAACCGAAATCAAATTTTGGGACAATCCGGCCCTGAATACAAACCCAGTCCGAAATAAAAGGGTGCATCATCACCAGACACCCGGGTCAAGCACTAAAAAGCAAAAACCCTCCACAGGGCATGGAACCGTACTGGAAGGATGGCTCAGTGGACCCTGTAAAATTCACAGTACAGAGGACGCCACACCAACTCACAGCCTCAGAGCATGTTGGATACTCCGACAGGTGGCCAAAATTGGCGAAAATCTCCTAATTCCGGAGGCCATAGAAAGCCACCCCAGAGACACCAATATGGTATTAACAGTCTTCGAGACTTTTGCATCAAATAATATGCGAAAAAGGACACTCCGCAGCCTTGCCGAAGTCTACCAAGTAGCAACAATAAACCCGTGGAGTGACACGACTATTACCTTTAACGCCAGTGATGAACCTAAATTCCGAACAGCCCGAGCACCAGCCACATTGGTCCTTAGTCCAATAGTGGACGGCTTTCGTCTTACCAAGGTACTCATGGACGGCGGCAGCGGATTGAACCTCATTTATGAGGAAACCCTTCAAAAAATGGAAATAGACCGGAACCGCATTGAGCGAAGCAGCACAACCTTTAGAGGAATAATCCCCAGTCAGGAAGCGCGCTGCACAGGAAAAATTACACTAGATGTGGTGTTCGGCACGCCGGATAATTACAGGTCCGAAGAGGTCACGTTCCATGTGGCTCCGTTTAGCAGCGGTTATCACGCTCTGCTAGGGCGGGAAGCATTTACAATCTTCCAAGCAATACCCCATTACGGGTACATGAAGCTCAAGATGCCCGAGCCTAACGGGATCATCACTCTCGCTAGTGATCCGGACATAGCACTCCGCGCCGAAAACAAGACAGCCGCACTGGCCCTCGAGGCACTATCCGAAGCCCTAGCGGCTGAGGAACTGACTGCGCTGCGCTTTACGGTGAATAGGGATGATGTGGTACTCGACAAAAGATCCAAGTCCACCTCCTTTAAACCGGCGGACGAAATAGTCAAATTCCAAGTCCATCCAACGGACCCCAATAAAACAGCTTCCATTGGGGCACAGTTAAACCCTGATGTAGACGCTGCACTGCGAGAGTTCCTACGAGAGAACTGGGACATTTTCACCTGGCACCCTTCAGACATGCAAGGAATCCCACGCAGGCTGGCCGAGCACAGCTTAAATATCCAAACAGGATTCAAACCTGTCAAACAGGCTCTTCGGCGTTTTTCCGAACCTAAGAGACAGGCCATGGGAGAGGAGCTAGCAAAGCTATTGGAGGCCGGATTCATCAGAGATATAAAACATCCGGACTGGCTAGCAAACCTGGTGATGGTACCAAAGAAGGAAAAATCCTGGCGCCTGTGTGTTGATTTTAAAGACCTTAACAAGGCTTGCCCAAAGGATCCCTTCCCCCTCCCCCGCATCGATCAAATTATCGATGCTACAGCAGGACACGATTCGTTGTGTTTCCTCGATGCATATTCCGGCTACCATCAAATCAAGATGGCAGAACCAGACCAAGCCGCAACGGCATTTATCACACCATACGACCCATTCTGCTTCAACACGATGCCCTTCGGGCTCAAAAACCCCGGCGCAACATATCAGCGCATGATTCAGACATGTCTGGCAAGCCAGATCGGCAAAACAGTGGAGGCATATGTAGATGATGTGGTCGTCAAAACAAGACATGTTGAATCTCTAGTAGACGACTTGAAGCTCACATTTGATAACCTCCGAACATACGACATCAAGCTCAACCCGGAAAAATGCATTTTCGGCGTTCCAGCCGGAAAGCTCTTGGGCTTCATTGTATCAGGTAGAGGAATTGAAGCAAATGCAGCCAAGATCCGAGCTCTGTCGCAACTGGATATCCCAAAGGACCTCAAACAAATACAAAAGTTAACCGGATGCGTGGCGGCTCTAAGCCGCTTTATCTCCCACTTGGGAGAAAAGGCCCTACCCCTTTACCGCCTCCTTCGGCGCACCAAACACTTCAAATGGACGGATGCAGCCACAGCCGAACTCGACGAAATAAAAGCAATACTGGCAACAAACCCAGTCCTGGCCGCGCCAAACATCGGCGAACCAATGCTATTATACATTGCAGCAACACATCAGGTCGTAAGCGCAGTGCTCGTCGTCGAACGAGAAGCGGACGGACACAAATTCCCCCTTCAAAAGCTGGTCTATTATGTGTCCACTGTCCTCACTCCCTGCAAATCATGGTACCCGCATTATCAAAAGATTGCGTATGCGGTATTCATGGCATCCCGGAAGCTATGACACTACTTTCAAGAGTGTTCAATAACAGTAGCCTCGGAAGTACCACTTAACGATATTATAAACAACCGTGACGCAACGGGCCGGATTGCAAAATGGGCCATTGAGCTCCTCCTGTTCGACATAACTTATAAGCCATGGCGAGCCATCAAGTCGCAAGTCTTGGCCGACTTCGTCGCAGAATGGACGGAGGCCGAACTCCCTAAAGAGTATGGCACATATTCAAATTGGATCATGCATTTCGACGGCTCCAAGATGTTGGCCGGACTTGGGGCCGACATTGTTTTGACGTCCCCCACAGGAGACACAGTTCAATACGTACTCCAGATTATGTACACGGACTCCAACAATGCAGCCGAATATGAGGCCCTTTTACATGGTCTCCGGATGGCAGTATCCATGGGCATTCAACGCCTAGAGGTGCGCGGGGACTCGAACCTCGCAATATCCCAAATAAATGGAGACTTCGATGCCAAGGATCCAAAAATGGAAGCTTACCGCAACGCCATCCTAAAAATGTCAGCTCGGTTCGAGGGGCTTGAATTTCACCATATAGCCCGGGAAAATAATCAGGCGGCAGATGTCCTGGCACGCATCGGCGCAAAACGCGATGTAGTCCCCCCAACATCTTCTTGGAAAGGCTGTTCAAGCCGTCCGTAGTATGGGAAGGGGAGCCGAACAATAACACCCCAGACCCAACCGCACTGCCCGACACCGAACATACTGACACAATTGGAGGCTCTGCCAATGAAATAACACCTTCAGCCCACGTAATAATGGCCGTCATCGCCCCGTGGACAGAACCATTCCTCACCTACCTTACTAGGCAAGAACTCCCCGAGGACCAAAATGAAGCACGCTGCATAGTGCGGCGATCCAAAGCCTACAGAGTCCACGAGGGAGAGCTTTATAAGAAAAGCACTACCGGAGTCCTTCAAAGGTGCATCTCCGAAGAGGAGGGGCGGAACCTCCTGGCTGAAATTCATGCCGGACTCGGCGGTCATCACGCTGCAGCTCGGTCCCTTGTAAGCAAGGCCTTCCGTACGGGCTTTTATTGGCTGACGGCCCGGGAAGACGCTCAGGACTTAGTCCAATGATGCACCAGTTGCCAGCTCTTTGCAAACCAAAGCCATATGCCACCCACCGCCCTCCAAACTATCCCCATTACTTGGCCTTTCGCGGTCTGGGGGCTTGACATGGTTGGACCCCTTAAAGGCGGAACCCACAAGCAAAAATACTTACTGGTCATGGTGGATAAGTTCACCAAATGGATAGAAGCCAAGCCTGTTAAGACGGCCGAATCCAGACCGGTGATAGACTTTATATCCGGGGTTGTACACCGTTACGGCGTCCCCCACAGCATCATCACTGATAACGGCACGAACTTCACGGCCAACGAGGTAAAACTCTGGTGCAAAAACATGGGCATCAAGATCGATTATGCTTCCGTCTATCACCCACAAACTAACGGCCAGGTCGAACGTGCAAATGGTCTTATCATGAGTGGCATCAAACCCAGATTAGTGCGGTCCCTCAAGGAATCTAACACGCACTGGGTAGAGGAGCTCGACTCCATACTCTGGGGTTGCGGACCATGCCGAATCGCACCACCGGATACACACCATTCTTTATGGTGTACGGCACAAAGGCAGTTTTGCCTTACGACATAATTCATGACTCACCTCGAGTGCGCATGTACGAAGAAAGAGAAGCCGAGCTCGATCGGCAGGACAGCTTGGACGCATTGGAGGAGGAGTGTGACGTGGCAAAAGCCCGTTCCGCATTCTATCAACAGCAGGCTCGAAGATACCAAAGCAGAGAAGTACGGGCCAAAAATTACAACGTTGGTGAATTAGTTCTACGACTACCGGACAAGAAAAAGGACAAACTCAAGCCCAAGTGGGAAGGTCCCTTCATAATTGACCAAGTCCTGACTGGTGGAGCGTACCTCCTGTGGGATGCATCGGATAACCGACTCGAGCCAAACCAATGGAACGCAGCCCGTCTCCGAAGATTCTATGCCTAGCGCCGAACTCTGTGTTCGTCTCCTTCCTCTGTCCATTCTTTATATATTTTCTGTCTTACATTTCTCTTCCTCTCTCTCTCTCTTATAGCCTTTAAAGGCTCATAAAGTGACGCGCTATCCGCGCTCATTAAACCCGGGGGCTTCTTTAAACAGAAGCTTATTCATACGGGCTTCATGCCCAACACATGTGTCACACTTCCGCATGTACCTTTTATTCACCATTATATGCATCGATATGACTTAAGTTTTGGCCAAGCTGGGTTGCCTGGCTCCTGTGCTTACCCCTACGTCCCGATTGTTCGGCTAGGTGGTAAAGGGAGCACCTCTGCGATTGTTACTGCCGGGTTAGCCGGACGTGTACCTCAGACTGGGTGAAGCCGAAAGCTAGCGTTCTTAAGGGAATATTCGGTCGGTGAACTAAAGATGATCTTTTTTTTATTTTTATCTATACGCCCCCAGATGTTTTTCCTGCGTTTCTTTTCGCAGCATGGACATGCACCTTAGGGCATGCCTCCCAGGGAAAGGAACCCCTAACGGAACTATTCTCCCTAGAAGATGTTTCTCACTAACCATGTAATATAACATAACTAGTCGGGCACTTGTCTGTTCAAGCACTAATGACCCCTACGCCTGGTCTCCATGCATTCCCCGGTTCCTATATAACCGCATGGGAATTCGGACACACTCCGGACCGTCAGGTCCCGAGGCTGAAGCGAAAAGGTCGGCCATGACAAATGATCTACAATCCGGCTAGAAGGCATTATAAATGTCAATTAAATTACATAGTCATTTTGACTGATTGTATTCCTCTTCAATACCATCTAACAGGCTGTCTAATTTACAGTCCTGCTAGGAATACTTTGTGGCCAACTCTACTTGGCCGTATACTAAGCTTACATGGATCTCCCTCCCATCGGGCCCTACAGGACCGACCTCGGCCATGTGGTTGGGGTCAGCCTTTGCGTACCGCGACTTCACCATGGCCCAGGCCTCCCTAGCGCCTTGACGACAGGCCGATATCTTCCATAATCGGAAGCGCCGCCGTGCTCCCTTTAGCTTCTCCGCAAGATCTCCAAGACCTTCGGGCATGGAGACGGATGGCCACAGGGCCTGAGCGGCGCCTTGCATCGCCTGCCGAACTCGATCGAGCAGTTGCGAGAGCTCGGGAAGAAGGTCACCCGTAGAACCGGGTATCTCCTCTGCAGGACGACCTGTTAGCAGACCTACAGACATTGCTCTGTTAGTCGATTTCCCCGCCGAACTTTCTTTCAAAGGTTCGTTCAAGCACTTACTAAATATGCCGCGTCGAAGCCGCCGATTCTCCTTCACGGAGTCTGACAGCTGGGCACGAACATCTTTCAGCTCGACGCCCAGCTTGGTGTTGGCATCTTGGAGATTGTTCTTCTCCAGCCTCACCTTTGTCAGCACCTTCTCACCAGCCTTTAGCTGGCGTAGGAGGCGTTGCCTTTCCGGAGTCAGATGGATAACATGGAATGCTGAGATGTTCATTGCATGACATGGTAATATAGAAACTGCCATATATATACCATCGGTCATACACACCGTACATAGTTTAGTACAAGCCCAGGCTGGAGTACTACTACGGTGAAAGACGTTACATCTCATCGGAGGCATTCCAGGCTTCTATACATAATTTTTCTACACCTCCGGAACGTGATACACACCAAGTCGTATCCCACGGGTCACGCAGGACTGTGGAGAATACAACTATTACAATACTAGTGAAACTACTACTAGCTCACACAGCTCCGTAGTAATCCTCATAAAAGTCACCACCAAAACCTGGAAGCGGAACATGATCATCTGGGAACAGACGGTCCTGTGGAGCTTGCGGTCCATAGGGACTCGGATGTGGCCTTGGTCCAACAAACGGTGGTAGACAGGGACCACGAGGAGGGGTGATGCCTCGTACATCACGCCAGTCCATACAATCTAGCAATCCAGACCGCACGGGGTACAAGTCCCTCATGTCCATGTATCCAGCCTGCACGACAGGTGCAAACCGTGTCAAAGTGGCCCAATGGTCAGAACGAGAGTTGAAGAGCTCCATTCGCAAGGCACGATTTTCATGGTCCTTGTCCTCGAGCATCTCAGCAGTGGTGCGGAGTAGTGAATCCTCATGTGTAGAGTCATAGTACAAAGCCTGATAGTACCCCTGTGCCCCAGGGAGTGAGGCTGGCATGTAGCAGAAATTGGTGTTCTGAAGCAAGGAAGTTCTGGCTCGAATGATAGTCATCATTGAGTAAGCTGCGTCCTGCACGGACATCTCTATAGTAACCCCAAGTCCATAGGAGCAGTGGATGGGTTCAGTGGCTCCAGGATAAGAGGGATATATCCTGACGGTACAAAGGTACTAGCTCTGATTGAAGTCTCGGAACTGCTCCTCGACGGTATACTCAGGATACCATGATAGCCTGTCTCGACCATCACCCGGACCAACATGGCCGTGTGACCAGGTACATCGAGGCACTGAGTCAGACGAACCACTTGGTTCTGGGAACGGGTGGCCATCTGAAAGCACAGAATAATGCAAAGGCATTAGAATTTTCTAGGAGAAATCGGACAGCATAATGGCTGTAAATGCTCAGAAAAAGATTTGAGACATTCACACAGTTTGCAAAACCACTCAACAACATCATATCAAGGTTCTGGTTCAACTGACAACATACTAAAAGTAGTATAAACTGTACTGAGGCTTGTAACAACAATCCTATAAGCTACTACGGATTAGTAACACGTGAACCTGATAGAGAGAAGAAAGCCTAGTCCTTAACCCATGTAGAAAGAGAAGAGAATGACTCAGATCAGTGGGCATAAGGTCAAGGAGTAAAAGAGCCTTACGTTCCCTCCCATAATCAATTCCCCTACATATAACTAAAGCATTTCTAGACTCGACATCAACCGGTTTGGCTCAACGAACCTACAGGAAGCCCGGCTCTGATGCCAATGCTGTCAGGACCCCAATTCCAAGTCACATCGATCTAGCCGGTAACACCTCATATCACTTTGCAGCCTCACGCACGGTATTCCCACGGGTGTCGCCTTACCATGGCCCAGGACCGTTTGCGCCTTTTGGCTCACATATATGATAGTGTCGCTAGCATCCATATGACAGAGAACCCGGGCTGACATGGCTAGTCGTGAACCCAAAGCGGCACTAACCTATGGGGACAGGCATACATGAATCACATCGAACATGTCAGTCAGCAGCGTGTGAATCCGGGCTGTAGCATTGGGCTAACAGGACTCCAGGAACCCGGGCTGTAGCAGGCTAGGCAGGACTCCGGATGTCACCGCGTGACATTTCCACGAAGGGACAGACACAGGAACGAAGTGAAACACATGCCGGCCAGTCAAGTGTCCTGAGCAGTAGTGCTGGGCTAGCAGGACTCCGGTGAACTGGGCTGTAGCGGACTACTATGGCTCATGGAAGCACTAGACTACATTTCCCCATAAGAGAGGCTGCCAAGGATAAACAACTAGATTGTCGGATCCCACACATACCAAGCATTTCAATCATACACACAGTATGCTCGATATGTGTAAATACAACATGGCATCACAACAAAACTCTATAACTCAAAGTACTTTATTTAAAGGCTCCGGAGAGCCATACATAACATGTTCATACAGGTAGGGGTCACATGACCCGACACTCAAGTCATACAAGCATACAAGCACATGCGGAAGCAAATTAGTCTGAGTACAGACACTAGAAAGAAAGAAGGCTTGACGAAGCCTGTCTATCTACATGGGGCCCTCCATGGCCAGAATCACCACCTGGGTGGCAAGTCACTCATCGACGTCGAGGTCTATGTAAAACCCGTCGAAGGGGGCAGTGTTGTCGTCTGGAAACAGTAATTAAAGCAACATGAGTACAAAGGTACTCATCAAGTCTTACAACAAATCCTACTATACATGCTCATTCTCAAGAAGGTGGTGGAGTTATTGCAACAAGCCAGCTTTGACTCTTGGCTAAGATATCCTACGAGACACCACTTGTAAAATAGTTTTCGCACACGAGTCCACTAATCACCAACACAATACTCCACCGAGGATCCTCCCTCGTCATCCTACGAGAGGGCCATCCTCGGTACTCACACTTATCTTGAGTCTTTTAGTAGTAACCATTAACTTGTCTATGAACTGTATAGGCGACCAAGTAGTCCTTTACCGCGGACGCGGCTATTCGAATAGGTTTATACCCTGCAGGGGTGTACTTCGTCACACATGTTTCCACCACTTAGCGTCTGCACACGACATGTGCTCAGCAGACTTCAAGCGAAAGCCGACGTGGGTGTAGACCACGATCTGACTAACTGCACAAGTCTCTAGTCCAGGTTTATCGCCTATTCGGGTTCCATCCGCAAGGAAATCCAGCCGGGGTGTCCTCAACGGCCCCAAACGATGTGTACAGGGTCCCGAGACGCCAAACGGGCGCCCGGCATACCCGGCCATGGTGTATCTACCGCATCATAGCCCACCCCTAGGGTCAGCGCTACGCACAGCCGCCAACACATAACCTATAAACACCAGAAACTAGTTGCAACTCCTAGACAGAGGACGAGAGGGGTCAGTAAGTCGAGTGGGGTCATATTTCAGGGCCCAATGTGTGGTAGTAGCTGAATCTTAAATCACGCATACAGATCTCAGTTCTTAGGGACGACCTCAATGAAACAACCCACCATGTACTCCTACATGGCCTCTCATCGATACCTTTACCAAATCATGTTCAACACATCCCTCACGTTACCGACGTAATCATTTCACTCTAGCCCATCACCCAGATGAACCAGACCTGACACAACTCTAAGCATAGCAGGCATAGCAAGGTAGGAAACACATACATGGCTCAATCAACTCCTACACATGCTAGTGGGTTTCATCTAGTTACTGTGGCAATGATAGGTCATGCAGAGGATAAGGGTTCAACTACCGCAGCTCACAGAAGTTTGAAACGTTGTTGTCTTAATGCAGTAAATGAGAGCAGGAGCGAGAACATGGGATTGTATCGATATGATCAATTGGGCTGCTTGCCTGATGGAGTAGTAGTAGGGTACTGCCCTTCAGTTGGATACTCGGAAATATCCTCGGAGGCAGAACCTACCACGAAAGACACCACAGAACACAATCATCACATGGCAATATGCAATAATATGATGCATGCTATGACATGGCAATATGAGGTGTCTTGGCTAATGCATTGTGAAACAAGTTGGTTTGAGTCTATTTGAATCAAGGATTCAAATGGAAGCTTATGTTCTTAAGCCATATAAGTGCATTAGCTTGTTTCACCTAAAAAACAAGGTTAAAGTGTTTTGTCATGCATGAAACCATGGCATATGGAAATATTGAATTTTTCTGATCAAATTTCATATATAAATCTTTGCATTTGGAGTTACAGATTAAAAGTTATGAATTTTTGAAGTTTGTAGTATTTTCTGGAATTTCCTGTATAAGGATAATTCCAGTAATTGAATTAATGCGTCAGCATTGCGTCAGGGTGACGTCAGTGGTCAACGGGGCCGGTCCAGGTCAAACCTAACCAGTGGGACCCGCGTGTCAGTAGTTAATTAACTAACTAAATTTAGTTAGTGCTAATCTAAGTTAATCAGCAGAGCGGTCCCACTTGTCATAGACTCAGGGGGAGTCAACCTGGGCCCACACGGGGTCAACCAGGGTCAAACGAGGTCAAACTCACTGGCGTTTAGCCGCCGGCAAGGCCAGACGTGGCGGGGCAGTGCGGGTTTCGTGCTCCGGCGACCAAATTGGCGGCGGAGAGCATCTACGCGTAGCTGGGAGCAAGCCGCGTCGTTTGGTGGCAGAGGTGGAGCTTCGGGGTGGCCGGAAACTGTGACACCCCAAATTTTTGGCCTTGTTTTATTAAATTAATTTTTTGCCTAGGAATTAAAAAACTTTGATTTTTTTGGACTCCCTTTTGATTTTTTAAACATTTCCTTTCTTATTATCATTGAGTTGTTCCCTAAAATGAAAACTTTTCAAATATGTTTTGGACTTGTTTAACCACTCAAGGAAAAACTTTTCTTTTATCAGTATAACTAATTACATAATTAATTTGCTTGATCTTTATTTTCTTGAAAAATGGTTTTTCAAGGTTATATGGCCATAATTTGAACTACAACCATTTGATAAATTCACCTAAAATTCCAACCAAAATTTGTAGATGTCATGTCATGTGATGTTTTTAAATCACTTTTATACAAACATATCTTTTATTCATGAAATATTTTGAGCTCTACACTCAATTTTTCTTCTCTGTGTCCAGAGTGCAATTTTGCACTACAACCCTCTTTAAATATTTCTTTCTAGCCTCCACCAAAATTATGGGATGTTGGTAGTAGCATATGATTCAACTTTATGCAAAAACCTAGTGCTGTTCTTTGAAAATTTTGAGTGAATCAACCTCTTCATTCTGGTCCAGCCTTGTGATTTCTACTACAACCCTATTTATTTTTGCTCCAATGACCTTGTGCTTTCTCTGCTACTATAGTCCTCCCTGCAAAACCCCTAAGTCCAGGAGCATGCACTTATTGGATCTTTTTAGGTTCATGAAATGATGCCATCTTCTCCTGTCCAGAATTTGAAGTTCTTGTGAAAACTTGCCAAGTTTACTCAAGTCTTTTGTTGCTTTCCACAAATGACCTTACCACCCTCTTGATGCATCTAAAGAGACCCCACTCTAGGAAGTTTTGGCCACTCCAAGTACTGCCTAGATGCCTCTGGCATTTTGTCAAACACCCTGTGGGCATGAACAGATTTGGCACGATTGTAAGTTTGTGTTATGAACTTGATCTCTCTGACCAGACCAGCATGTCTATTCACCTTATCACTAACCCTAACCTAGCCCTGTCCCTACCAGCCTCCTTGTCGACCTCTAGCATGCTTTAGCATTTCGTCGAGCACATTCAGTGCGTGCGGGCCGCGAGCAACGCGCGTATTGCACGACCCGCGCCCGAGCCGACACGCTGGCCCCCTGGTTTTGGCCCGCTCTGCAGAGCCACGCCCTCGCTATCCCCCTCACCAGCAACACGCCAAGCAGGCCCTGTGCCCTGCAGCACCGCCGTCAGAGCCGCTTGGCGGCATGCCGCGGCCGCATCCGCCACCGCTGGGAGCGCCGCCCAAGCCACCCCGGCTCGCCACCTGCCCCTGGGAGCCGAGGAGCTTATCTCCTCGCTCGTCGGCTAGCTCGTCGCCTCCACGTCGCCCTGCAAGCTACAGAGAGGCGGTTCGCCGGCATCCTCATCCACCGCCGCGGATCCGACCTCGTCGCGCTATAAAAGGAGGACCCCGAACTCCCCCGAGCACGCAGGCAACCTCAGGCCACCCCAATGGCACTCCCCAAGCTCGCATTCGACCCGGGGAGGCCTCCTTCCTCATCTCCGGCAACCGCAGCCGCCGCCACTGCCCCGGCCATTCCGGCACCACCAGGGCCTCCCCCTCTCCGTTCTCTTCACCAGGAACTTCTCATCCTCCCGTGAACTCGTTCCCCTGCTCGATTTTGATCGGGAACCACCGCAGCCCCAAACTCACTTCGCCCCCGAAGCCATCTCCGCCGCGAAGCTCGTCGCCGGCAACTCCGTCCACGTCGGCGACCATAGCGGGTACCCCCGAGTTCGTCTCGACCTCCTGAGCACGCCCATGCACTCAGATCACCGAGGGACGCCGCCATTCGCCGGCGAGCCTCGCCGGAGCTCCGCCTCTGTTCGGTCAGGGGGAGACGACGCGCGCGTGGACCAGTCAAACCTGACCAGTGGGCCAGGCGGGCCCACTGTCGGTGACTCACGCGCCAGCCACGCTGGATAAGTGGAGGCGTAAAGGCTCAAGTACGTTTCTCTGTGCGAAAGCGTAATCCCGTTCGAAGCGTTTTCTTTTCTGTTTTATTTAAAAAACAGATTTTGACCACAACTTTGACTGCTATAACTTTTTAAATATAACTCCAAATGAATTGATTCTTTTTCCTACCTCCTCAAATTGTCTAGTTTATTTTAAGATTTATTTAAAAAAATTTCAAACAACTTTTTTGTGCTGTTTTGATTTGTGTGTTAATTCAAATTTATTTGAAAATAGGATTTTGGAGAGAGGAAGAAAGCTTTCAAAAGTTTGAGTGCACCCTGCTTTCCACACCATGAAGGCAAGCATTCTGAACCCCGGCATAATATTTTTGGTGTGTTAGTTGACTCGTTTATAACACCATCTCATTTCGGAGAACTCGTTATTTTATGTGGCGATGTGATCATTTGCATGAAGGCATATTAGTGATTTCCTTGCTGTTGGAAATGAATATACTTGTGATGGTAATCACCCTCATGTGCCTTGCATGCATGCCGGAAAGGAATCCGGGAAAGCCTCTGCCTTGGGTAGGAGTGAGCTTGTCGCCGGTCCCCGTCGGGACGGTTATGTCCGGTATGGCATGGTAAGGTATATTGAGTGGTGATTTTGTTGGTTGAAATATATTTGTTATACATGTCATGCAGGGAATTTATAAACCTCCTGAGTCGACCGTAGACCGAGTCTTGTTCCAGTAACCCCCATACTTGCCTCGTACTACCACTTGTCCCTGCCGCAGGTAGGGTACGGTTCAGTAAGTCGTCAACCCCTTTCAAGCACACACCGTACAGAGAGGCCATGGTGGAAGATACCGGTTGTAGCTGGTAGGCAGGCCACCTGGTCCGGGGGCATGGGTGTTTCCGGTTGGGACCGAGAGGGGAGGCCACCCCTTAGAGCGCGCGATATAAATTTGATCCCATGCTACGCGAGGTTGTAGCCTCCCCACTTAGAGTTTTGCTTAACAAGTGTCGTGGGTGATTCCAGACACCGATGAAGTTAAGCTGGTGTGTGCAAGTTAGGCGTGTTTTCAACTAAAAGGCCGTAGACGGAATTAGTCCCGATGGACTAAAGGAATCCGTTACTCGTGGGTAAAGAGTACACCCTCTGCAGAGATTAAACCTATTCGAATAGCCGTGTCCATGGTTAAGGATTACAGTCTGGGATGGGTCAAGTGTTGGTCTTAGTGTCGGTCTTCGGAGGTGAAATTGTTAAACCAAACTTGGATACCGACTAGTTACTTGTGAGACCATGATTATTATTTTGATGATGGACTAACCCGTTGCATTATTTGATTATCGAGTATCCCTAGGACTGGTTCGTTCTACCTCCTGGATATTCATTGTGATCATTTATTTTATGAGCCCTTTATGTGGTGTCGCTCAGACCGCCCGACTGTGGCATTTATTTTAAAGCCCTTTATGTGGTGTCGCTCAGACGCCCGACTGTGGCATTTCTTCTAAAGCCCTTTATGTGGTGTCGCTCAGACGCCCGACCGTGGCAATTTATTCCCACTCTATTACTGCTTATTCGTGTTGCATGAAAATAACCTGCTTGCATGCATAAAAGATGTTTTATTTATGACCGACGATGTGATCATGGAATTTTTCAGTGCATGATTATCAATTATATTATACCTGCGTTCTTAATGTTTGCGAGTACATTCAAAGTACTCACTGGCTTGTCCCTGGCTATTGTCTTGGCCAGATTTTCTTGCACGGAGAGGAGCGACGCGATGACAGCCCCGGAAACTAAGCAACGGTGATAGCAGCCTCGCGAAGATAGGAGTTAACCTGGTCAGCTGTTCCTGTGGGAAATGGAGTCCCATAGACACTGACGACTCACAAACCGCTTCCGCCATCGACCACTAGAGAACCATTTGTTGTACTCACAGGCCAGAATGGTCTTGTACTACATATTTGTATTTTGCTTGGAATTTCTGTATCAAGTTGGAGCCTCATCAGCTAACAGTAATCCTGGGGCTGATGAGCACGACGGTCTTTTTCTGGAAATTTATACCCGGAAAACCCGGTCGTGACAGACTTGGTATCAGAGCCAGGCTGACCATTGGCTAATCCTATCTTAGCCGGGTCTATAAACTTAGGCAAACCAACCCACCAAACCATAACCAAACCCCATCCAAGCTTCTCGTGCAAGATAGCCACACAGTGACCCAACACCTTTTAGCAGTCGGTGCCCAACCTATCAACCTAACCTGTCGCTCATGCGCCAGTGACCGGCCCCTAAACAGTCCTTTCTCACAAACGTGCGAAGGAAGACCCCGTCCCCTTTTCCTATAAAAAGGGGCACACTAGCCCCAACACAGCACAGCACAGCCTCTACCCCAAACTAAGCTACAATGCCTGGCCCTGTCGTGCACAATGAGACCACGGCAACCAACCTTGGAGGCTTTGTGACCATACTCGCAAACCTCACCCGTCGTGCCTATGCGTTAGAAGAGCCCCCAGAATATGTTGTGTACCAAGGACCCATGAGCGGTGAGAACCGTCAATTCTGGGCCACTGTACACATCTACGGTAGGGGTCTAGAGCCCGAGCGCCCCTACAGGTTCACCGGAAGGACAACTTCCTTTGAACCTCAAGCCATCCAACTAGCTGCTCGAGAGGCTATAGTTCATCTCTGGCACTTGTCGCCCAGAGTTAACTGTCGCTCGTTCCACTACTACTCCAGACGTGAAGGGTATGGTAGACCACCCCAAGTTGCCAACGGAGATCACGAGACAGATCCTGCATTGTTGCACCTAGTGCGCTATGTAAGTGCACTAGAGGAACTGTGTGATCAAATCTCTATTGATCTAATCGCAGCTCGTGGAGAGCTGGTTCGTCGAGCCCCGGCGAGAGAAGAGAACGAGCCCAACGCCGACAACCCAGTCATGCTATTTGGACACCCGATCGAGTCCCTGAGGCCTGCCCCAGCCATCGGCCAAGGTGCTGCGATAACCCCAGAAGTGCTTCGTCGCATATTGGGAGCACACTCCAACGGGGTTGTGGCCAACAATCCCCGAGATAGTCCTCATCGCTACCCCGAGCCTGCAGCCCCTCAACCCACTCCAGCTAATTCCGACGACGAGACCCGTGGAGGAGCCTCAAGGCACGCCCGCTTGGATGTAAACGAGGTAGACTAAGTCACCCGAGTCGTATCGAGTCCCAGTGTACCCTCGCTTTGTAATCGTGTGGCCTTGTAATTAAATGCCGCCTGTTGTCGTGCCTCTGTTTTAATAGTAGCCTTGCCTGGATACGCCAGTATGCAGTATAAGATTTCTATCCCGGACACAGTTACCAAAAATCACCCCGTCAACCCCACAGTAACACATCACTATAGTGAAATGTGTGAATCTGTGGCTTGACCCCGACCCTTGGAACAGAGCTGAAATTTTTTCTTTACCATTCACCTCGGTAAAAATGACCCAGCTCCGGTGCTATAAAAAGGCCACCGCGTGACCTTGCCAAGCACCTCTCACCTTGTGCACCACCCTCACAGCCATTTCTTGCCATGCCGAGCCCTAGCATTTACCTGAGAACCCTAGATGCAACCCCGGGTAGTTTTGTCAAGATATTGCGGGATTTTACCTGCAGTACCATGGGCGCTACCCAGCCACCCCAGTACGAGCTGTTCAAATCGAGAATTACCCCTTCCACCTCGAGATATTGGGTAGCAGTACACATCCCTCCCGTAAACTCAAACCAAGATCCAACGGAGGTCTCCTTCGTGGGGAAATCTATGCCAACCCCACATATGGCCATAGAAGCTGTTGCATACGAAGCGCTTGCTCGCCTTCGATTCGCGGTACCCTATGCCAGTGAACGAGGGTATTATTACTTCCCGAGCCGTGCAGCACCCGGAGGGGTGACATCTTTTCCCGGTGGACGCATTGAGAGAGACCCAGTCCTGGCCAACCTTGTCCAGTACGTCATCGCTCAAGAGCGTTTAACCCAACGTGTGATGGGTTATCTCCAAAGCCTCGCAGATTTAAATCCTCAGATCGCCATCGGCAGAGCACTAAGGCCCGACCAGGAGAGACACGTGCATCGACTGGTCAATCCACTTTCCCCGATAGAAGAGGAGTGTATCCCAGTACCGGAGACGTTTTCTAGGGACCCCGTCCAGTTACCGTTTCCATTTTAGACGTCGCTGCGGTGTTCATTATTACAACATTTTATTTATGTGTGTGACTTATGCGTGATACCCTGAGTTAGTACGGCGAGTCAATTATTTGGCTTCTACTAATGTGTGTAGTTTTTGTTGTGGTTTATGCTCCTTTAAATTAACTGTTTTTCCCTCGTAAAATCCTGGAGTGAGATTTCTTTTCCCCGAGTTGCTACATCTGCACCTTCTCACGACGTGGATTAATTAATTTCACACAGCACCACGGCAGCAGACTCACAACCATAATCTTTCGAACACATACACTGTTTGCAAAACTTTGCAACGGTGTTACATCCAGCTAATCACCCCCTAACAACAGTTAGCACCTGGCACACCCCATCTACTCCTCGTGATCACCACCACCGCGGAGAGCCAACACCCGAGCAGCAGCGTCGCGACGATCGTCGAGGATCATCGCGCACAGAAGCACGGAGAGCCCCAGCAGTGTCGCCAGCCCTCCGCATATCAGGATCGCAAACCAGTCCGGCATCGCCTCCGCCATTAGAGCCTAACCCGAGCTTTTGTAAGCAGTAATGAAGGAAGAAGGAGGAGGAGAAGTGAGGCCAGGTGTGAGGAAGAAGAGAGGGGCACCCCGGCCGTTTTATAGCTCGAGCTCGGTGTACGGTGGGCGAAGTCCACCAACGCCACTCGTCGCCGATCGCCGGTGTTCAGAGACGAATCCGCGAGCAGTGCCGACAGCACGCTGGCCCGCGAGGTGAGTGCACGCTGCACCGACAGCTAGCACGCCGCGCACTACCGCGGTACGGCCTAGATGCCCTACGCGCTAGACATCGCCGGTGGAGAAAGCGCGGGAAAGCGCGCGGGAGAGAGGAAGAAGAGAGAACCAGAGGGAGAAGAAGAGGCTGACAGTGGGCCCCGGGTCCACCTGTCGGCCAGAGAGAGCACTGTGCTCTCGGGTACGACCAGCGTATTATAAGATTTAGAATTTATTCTAAATTTACTGCGTCCAACGTAGAAATCTCACGTTTTTGTCCCGAACCGTAGATTTTTCCACGCAGCACCAGTTTTCACACTGTGGTTTTTCACCACTTATTGCCCTCTCACTGTAGCCACATTTTTATTGCATATAGTTTTTCTTAAAACAACTTTGAACAAATCTCGAGGACGAGATTTTTCTTAAGGGGGGTAGTGTTGTGACACCCCAAATTTTTGGCCTTGTTTTATTAAATTAAATTTTTTGCCAGGAATTAAAAAACTTTGATTTTTTTGGACTCCCTTTTGATTTTTTTAAACATTTCCTTTCTTATTATCATTGAGGTGTTCCCTAAAATGAGAACTTTTCAAATATGTTTTTGGACTTGTTTAACCACTCAAGGAAAAACTTTTCTTTTATCAGTATAACTAATTACATAATTAATTTTCTTGATCTTTATTTTCTTGAAAAATGGTTTTTCAAGGTTATATGGCCATAATTGAACTACAACCATTTGATAAATTCACCTAAAATTCCAACCAAAATTTGTAGATGTCATGTGATGTTTTTAAATCACTTTTATACAAAAATATCTTTTATTCATGAAATATTTTGAGCTCTGCACTCAATTTTTCTTCTCTGGTCCAGAGTGCAATTTTGCACTACAACCCTTTTAAATATTTCTTTCTAGCCTCCACCAAAATTATGGGATGTTGGTAGTAGCATATGATTCAACTTTATGCAAAAACCTAGTGCTGTTCTTTGAAAATTTTGAGTGAATCAACCTCTTTTTCATTCTGGTCCAGCCTTGTGATTTCTACTGCAACCCTATTTATTTTTGCTCCAATGACCTTGTGCTTTCTCCTGCTTATAGTCCTCCCTGCAAAACCCCTAAGTCCAGGAGCATGCACTTATTGGATCATTTTTAGTTCATGAAATGATGCCATCTATCTCCTGTCCAGAATTGAAGTTTTGTAAAACTTGCACTAGCAAGTTTCTCCTTTTGTCCAAATGACCCTACCACCCTCTTATGCATCTAAAGAGACCCCACTCTGGAAGTTTTGGCCACTCCACGTACTGCCTAGATGCCTCTGGCATTTTGTCAAACACCCTGTGGGCAACTCCATCCATGTCGGCGACCATGGCGGGTACCCCCGAGTTCGTCTCGACCTCCTGAGCGCACCCATGCGCTCAGATCACCGAGGGACGCCGCCATTCGCCGGCGAGCCTCGCCAGAGCTCCGCCTCTGTTCGGTCAGGGGGAGACGACGCGCGCGTGGACCAGTCAAACCTGACCAGTGGGCCAGGCGGGCTGACTGTCGGTGACTCACGCGCCAGCCACGCTGGATAAGTGGAGACGTAAAGGCTCAGGTACGCCTTCTCTGTGCGAAAGCGTAATCCCGTTCGAAGCGTTTTCTTTTCTGTTTTATTTAAAAACAGATTTTGACCACAACTTTGACTGCCTATAACTTTTTGAATACAACTCCAAATGAATTGATTCTTTTTCCTACCTTCCTCAAATTCTATCTAGTTTATTTTAAGATTTATTTGAAAAATTTTCAAACACCTTTTTTGTGCTGTTTTGTATTTTTGTGTTAATTCAAATTTATTTAAAATAGGACTTTGGAGAGAGAGAAGAAAACTTTCAAAAGTTTTGGAGTGCACCCTGCTTTTCCACACCATGAAGGCAAGCATTCTGAACCCCGGCATAATATTTTTGGTGTGTTAGTTGACTCGTTTATAACACCATCTCATTTCGGAGGACTCGTTATTTTATGTGGCGACGTGATCATTTTCATGAAGGCATATTAGTGATTTCCTTGCTGTTGGAAATGAATATACTTGTGATGGTAATCATCCTCATGTGCCTTGCATGCATGCCGGAAAGGAATCCGGGAAAGCCTGTGCCTTGGGTAGGAGTGAGCTTGTCGCCGGTCCCCGTCGG
This sequence comes from Triticum urartu, assembly GCF_003073215.2. Classification (NCBI taxonomy): domain Eukaryota; kingdom Viridiplantae; phylum Streptophyta; class Magnoliopsida; order Poales; family Poaceae; genus Triticum; species Triticum urartu. Next base: position 141,119,438 of record NC_053025.1, read on the forward strand.
GACGGTTATGTCCGGTATGGCATGGTAAGGTATATTGAGTGGTGATTTTGTTGGTTGAAATATATTTGTTATACATGTCATGCAGGGAATTTATAAACCTCCTGAGTCGACCGTAGACCGAGTCTTGTTCCAGTAACCCCCATACTTGCCTCGTACTACCACTTGTCCCTGCCGCAGGTAGGGTACGGTTCAGTAAGTCGTCAACCCCTATCAAGCACACACCGTACAGAGAGGCCATGGTGGAAGATACCGGTTGTAGCCGGTAGGCAGGCCACCTGGTCCGGGGGCATGGGTGTTTCCTGTTGGGACCGAGAGGGGAGGCCACCCCTTAGAGCGCGCGATATAAATTTAATCCCATGCTACGTGAGGTTGTAGCCTCCCCACTTAGAGTTTTGCTTAACAAGTGTCGTGGGTGATTCCAGACACCGATGAGTTAAGCTGGTGTGTGCAAGTTAGGCGTGTTTTCAACTAAAAGGCCGTAGACGGAATTAGTCCCGATGGACTAAAGGAATCCGTTACTCGTGGGTAAAGAGTACACCCTATGCAGAGATTAAAACCTATTCGAATAGCCGTGTCCATGGTTAAGGATTACAGTCTGGGATGTGTCAAGTGTTGGTCTTAGTGTCGGTCTTCGGAGGTGAAATTGTTAAACCAAACTTGGATACCGACTAGTTACTTGTGAGGACCATGATTATTATTTTGTGATGGACTAACCCGTTGCATTATTTGCATTATCGAGTATCCCTAGGACGGTTCTACCTCCTGGATATTCATTGTGATCATTTATTTTATGAGCCCTTTATGTGGTGTCGCTCAGACGCCCGACTGTGGCATTTATTTTAAAGCCCTTTATGTGGTGTCGCTCAGACGCCCGACCGTGGCAATTTATTCCCACTCTATTACTGCTTATTCGTGTTGCATGAAAATAACCTGCTTGCATGCATAAAAGATGTTTTATTTATGACCGACGATGTGATCATGGAATTTTTCAGTGCATGATTATCAATTATATTATACCTGCGTTCTTAATGTTTGCGAGTACATTCAAAGTACTCACTGGCTTGTCCCTGGCTATTGTCTTGGCCAGATTTTCTTGCACGGAGAGGAGCGACGCGATGACAGCCCCGGAAACTAAGCAACGGTGATAGCAGCCTCGCGAAGATAGGAGTTAACCTGGTCAGCTGTTCCTGTGGGAAATGGAGTCCCATAGACACTGACGACTCACAAACCGCTTCCGCCATCGACCACTAGAGAACCATTTGTTGTACTCACAGGCCAGAATGGTCTTGTACTACATATTTGTATTTTGCTTGGAATTTCTGTATCAAGTTGGAGCCTCATCAGCTAACAGTAATCCTGGGGCTGATGAGCACGACGGTCTTTTTCTGGAAATTTATACCCGGAAAACCCGGTCGTGACAGAAACGTCACCGACGACGAGCTGTGCGGCTGCTGGAGCTCGGTGAGGTCAAACCCAAGGCGACGGGGCACAGCGAGGCGCGTGGAGTAGTGCTACGGGTTCCTGCGAGTGCGGTGAGTGCGTTGGTCACAGTGGTGTGGCCGGCGGGTGGCCGGAGTCACTTCGGCGACGAGCTCGGTGGCGGCGGGTGCGGTGCATATGGTGTAGGAGAGAGTTAACGGAGAGGGGGAGGACGGAGCTAAGCTCATGGCGGTTGCAGCAAGCGTCGAAGCGGGCTCGGGGAAGGCCGGAGTTGACGGGGCGATGATGGCAATCTTGACGGCCGGAGTTGGGGGAGACGGGGTTGGGGGCGACTCCAGAGCGGGCGAGAGCTCGGGGCTCGTCCTGCTCGACGTAGTCGATGTCTGCGAAGCGAACGGACACGGTGACGCGGCACGAGGACGACGGCGGACGCGGTTATCACGGTGGCGCGGGGCGGCAGCATCGGCCATGGTGCGGGAGAGCGAGGGAGAGGAGCTGGGGAGGAAGGGGCGTGTCTGTGAGCTCGGGGGAATTGTGGGTGACCGACTTAGGGCAGCAGAACAGCGAGGGGAGGAAGCATGGCGGCGGGCAGCTGCGTGGCGCGCGCTGGTGTCGTCGTCGAGCACCTGCCTGCCTGCCTGGCCAAGTCAAGCAGCTCGCTGGAGCGGTTGCTGGGCTGGGCCGGCTAGGTGGGCCTGCTAGGTGAGCGCCAGGTAAGCCTCTGCTCTCTGCTTTTGTTTTTCTTTTTTATTTCCCTGTTCTGTGTTTTGAAATAGTAAAAATACTATTCCATTTAGGAAAAACCTGAAAATATTCAGAGGCACATTTGAGAATATTCTCAACAGCCTAAAAATACTTTCAAGATTATTTGGGCATTTTAAAATATTTATAGGATTTAAATTGCCCAAATGCAAATAGTAATGATTTAATCCAATGACCTTATGTGTCCTGGAAAAATGTGAACCCAATTTGTCAGAGGTTCTAACCCCAAAACAAAAAGGATGGACTTTTTAGAAGGGCATTTCAGGTTCATTGAAAAAGATTTTAGTAAACCCTAGTTGTTTCCAGGGGG